>NW_026644690.1:0-203550 GCF_030020395.1 Manis pentadactyla | reverse complement strand
TGTGTGTTGAGTGGTTCTTTGTGTATTGTATGTTTTGCCTTTTTTTGATGAGTTATCTGTTGGCGGTTGTGTATGTTGTGTGTTTGGTGTGTGGCTTCCAGTCTAATGTTTAGTGTGAAATGGGTCTGGTCTTTCCTTGGTCTGTTGTGTTATGTACTGTGTTCTGGGTTGTGTGAGTGCCGTCCATATGCTTGCTGTGTGTTACATACTGGGTAGATGTCGGTTGGTCTGTGTAGTTTGAGCGTTGTGTGTGACGTTGATTTAGCGTTGTGTCAGACGTGTTGTGTGCATGTGCTTGTTGCGTGTGTGTTTGTGGGTTTTGGTTCGTGCTGTCTGCGTGTGGGCCTGTGCGTGCTGTGTGTTGTATGCTTGTGGTTGTGTGTGCTGTGTGTAGTGCATTATATGTGTGTTGCATGTGTTTTCATCAGTTGTGGATTTATTTCTATGTGTTGTGTCAGCTTTTTGTGTATGATTGTGATGTGTGTGCTGTGTTAGAGAGCTTGTGTGTGTGTGTGTGTGGCTGTTTGAGTTACGCACACGATGTGAGATGCGTTGACTGTGTGTGGTTGTGCTTGTCTAGTATGTCTCTTGGTGTGCGCAGTACGTAGTCTGTGAACGTTTTTCGTGTGTATTGTGAGCAGTTATGTGCCTTGAAGGGTGTGTGGTGTGTGTATTGCGACTACTGTGCTGCTCATTTCTGTGTTGCGTGTGTGTTCTGCGTTGTTCTCCTGTGTGAGGCTGTACGTGTGGTGTGTCTGTGCGTGGTTGTGTGTGTAGTGTGTGAAATGTGTGCCATTTGCCTTCTTTGTTGATTATGTGCGTTTTGCCTAAGGATTTGTGAGTTTTGTGTGTTTTGTGTGTGTGACTGTGATTTGTGTGTGGTTGTGTTTCAGTGGTTGAGTGTGTGTTGTTTGTCATGTATGTGATGTGAGATGTGTTGTCTGTGTGTGGTTGTGCTTGTTTAGCGTGCCTCGTTGCGTGTGCTGCACATACTCTCCCAAATGTGATTTTTGTGTTCTATGAGAAACATGTGCTTTGTTGTGTCTGGTGTGTGCCCTGTGACTGTTGTTTTGTTACTTTCCGCGTTTCTTGTGTGTGTGTGTGCGCATTGCGTGGCGGTGCCCGTGTGTGTATATGTGTGTGGGGTGTCTGTGTGCAGTGGTGTGTGGAGTGCTTGGTGTGTGAACTGCGTGCGTTTATTTTTTGGTTGTGAGTTTGGGGTGTGGTTTTGCATGTGTTGTGCGTGTTTTGCGAGTGTGATTGTGATACGTGTTTGAAAGTTTGTGTGTGTGATTGGTTGTTATGTGTGTGAGGTGAGATGTGTTATCTGTATGTGGTTTTGCTTGTGTAGTGTGCCTCATTTTGTGTGTGTGGTGTGTACATGGTTAAATGTGGTTTGTGAGGGTTGGGAGCCCTTATGTCCTGTGATGTTTGTGGGGTATGTTGTTTCATACGTTGTGCTGTTTGCGTGTTGAGTTGGGTGTGTTCTCCATATCTTTGTGTTTGTGGGTGTTTACTTGTGTTTGCTGTGGTTATTCCTTGAGTGTGTGTTGTGTGTGGCTTTATGTGTGGTAGGTAGTGGTTACGTCGGTCTGTGTGCCCTGACGTTAATGCAGGGTGTTGTGTGTGCTTTGAGTTGTGATGTTTAATTTGTGTGTGATGCTTGTGTGTGTCGCACGACGTATTTTTCTGCGATTTGTGTATTATTTTGTGTGTTGTGGTGATGTACTGATGTGTTTGTTTTAATGTGTGTGTCGTGTGTGCTATGTTTGTGTCGTGCATCCTTTTTGTGATGTTTTGTGTTTGTTGAGTTTTGTGTCATGTGTGAAGTACATTGTCTTTTGTGCATACGGTAGGGCGTGTTCTGTGGTGTTGGTTGTGTGATCGTGTGTGTATTCTGTGTTGTGTTACATGTTTGCGTGCTGTGTTATTGTGTGTCCTTAGCTGTGAAGTCTGTGATGTGCTGGTTTAATGTGCGTGGCGGTGTTTGTGTGGTTGTGTGTGTGTTTCCTGTGTGTTTCGTTCTTTCTGTGTTGTGACTGTTGTGTATGTGATGTGTGCAGTTTGGGTACTTTGTTGTCTGTAGTGTGTGTTCTGTGTGTCTTTGTGGAGTGCTGTGTGACTGGTGCGGTTGTGGGTGGTTCTGTGTTGGGTGTTGTGCGCTTGGAGTGTGTCTTTGTGTGTTGTATGTTTGGCGTCTTTTGTGTAGCGTGTTGTGTTCGTGGTTGGGAATGTTATGTGGTCTGTGAATAGTTTTCTGTTTCATGTTTCATGTGTGATGTGACCGCACGTGCGTTGCGTGATGTACCACGTACTGTTCTCAGTTGCATGTGTGTGTTGTGTGTATTCTTATCTGTTTTGTGTATTGTGTGTGTGTTGTTTGTTCTGTGTATTTTATGTGTTGTGTGGGATATTGTGTGTTGTGTCTGATATGCTGTTTGCTTTGCATTGTGTGTTCTGTGAGGCTCTGTGTGCTGAAAGTTTCATGTGTGTTTTGTGTGATGTGTGTAGTGTGTGAAATGTGTGTTCCATAAATTTCGTGATCTTTCTGTTGTGGTTTGTGTATTTTTCGCACGTCGTTTGGCATCTCTTGTGTGTGGGGTGAGTTCTGCATGTGTGATTGTGATTTTTGTGTGGTTGTGTGGGCGTTTGCTTGTTACGCGTGTGATGTGAAATGTGTTGTCTGTGTGTGGTTGTGCTTGTTTAGCATGCCCCATTGTGTGTGCTGTGTGTACTCCGAAATGGGATTCATGTGTGTTGTGAGCAATTATGAGCTTTGATGTGTCTGGCGTGTGCCTTGTGGCTTGTGTTGTTACAATTTGGGTTTCGTGTGTGTGCGTTTTGCACAGTGCAGCCCGTGCCTGGATATGAGTGTGCGTTGTCTGCGCGTGAATGTGTGTGTGGTTTGTAGTGTGTGAAATGTGCGCTATGGGGGTTTTTGTTGGTTGCGTGTTTCCCGTGTGGTTTTGTATTTGGTGCAAGTGTTTTGCGTGTGTGATGGTGATCTGTGTTCGTCTGTGTTTGAGGGTCGTGTGTTTGTTCGGTTGAGTTAAGTGTGTGACCTGAGATGTGTTGTCTGTGTGTGATTGTGGTTGTGTAGTGTGCCTCATTGTGTGTGTTGCGTGTACTAATTGAACTGTGGTTTGTGTGAGTTGTGTGCTTTTATGTCCTGTGGTGTTTGTGGTGTATGTTGTTGTCTATGTTGCGCTGTGTGCATGTTTAGAGGTTCTGTATGTTCTCTATGTACGTGTTTGTGGGTGTTTACTTGCGTGTGTCGTGGTTGTTCCTTGAGCATGTGTTGTGTGTGGCTTTTTGTGTGTTATGCAGTGGCCGCATTGTTGTGCGCGTGCGTGTTGCATTGTTAATGCGGGGTGTTGTGTGTGTCATGAGTTGTGATGTTAATTTCTGTGTGCGATGTTTGTGTGTGTTGTGTGATGAGGTTCTGTTGATCTGTGTTTTGTGTTTGTGTTGAGTGTATTCTCTGTGTGTTGCCTATTGTGCGTGTGTGCGTGTGTTGCGTGGTCTGTGTGTTTTGCAAGTTGTGTGAGATTGTGTGTCATGAATGATGTGCTTCGTGTATATGTTGTGTGTTTGGCATTGCACATTCTGTGAGGCTCTGTGTGCTGTATGTATTATTTGTGTTTGCAGTGATGTGTGTAGTTTGTGAAATGTGTGTTGCATAAATTCGGAGTTCTTTTTGTTGTGGTTTGTGTGTGTTTTGCACGTGGGTTTGTATGTGTTGTGGGGGTGGTGTGCGTTTTGCATGTGTGATTGTGATCTGTGTGCGGTTGTGTTTGACACGTGGTGAGTGTGGTTGGCTGTTTTGAGTAATGAGTGTGATATGTGAGGTGTGTACTCTGTGGGGTCATGGATGGTCAGTGAGCCTCACTGTGTGTGTTGTGTTTACTCTGAGGACCGTGGTTCATGTGTATTGTGTGCAGTTATGTTCTCGGTGTGTGGGGGTTTTGATGTTTAGTGTGATGTGCTGTTTGTGTGTTGAGAGGCTTCTGCATTCAAGCGCACTGAAGAGAGCCTCTAGTGATTGTCCATTTTCTCCACAGGTTTGTTATCCTCCGGGAGGGCCTTGATTACTGAGGGCGCTCAAAGAGGACGTCCCTTTAATAGCCATGCCCTGAAGATGCCTTTGTAGTAATGTGTCAGGAACTGCTGCAGGAGAGCCTTATGCCAGACTTTGCTGAGGAAAAAATCCACCGTGCACCGAGGAGACCCTCCCCGAGAGAATACTAGGCTGCTTTCGCCTTGCATGCAGTTTGCTCCTATGTGATATGGGAAACAGTGAACATTTGCAGTAAGAAGGCGGTCTTCTCTGTACACCCTCTATCTCAAAGACGTAAGTGGGCTTCGAATAGGCCTTAGCACGAGCCACACGGAAGTCACAGAAGAAGACGCTCTGAAATAACAGCAGTGGAGGCAAGTCGGCTTTGGATTCAGCTTGCGTGGGTGAAAGAAAGCAGTGCGCGATGCCCCATTCAAGGAATCATCGAAGTCGTTGCAGTGGATGCTGAAAGTGAGCTTGCAACGTGCTTTCCGTGTCTGTCCTGTGTGCCTGCACTCTGAGCGCCTGAGTGAGGTCTGCTGTGTGGAGCTCTCTTTCGCTGAGCGGTGGACTCTCGCTTGTGTGGCCATTAACGTGAGGCCTTGCTGAGGAAGCCTGGCTGTCAGAAGAATGCCCGCATACAATGAATCCAGCTTGGAAGTTTAAAAAGCCGCTTTTTTTCGGCTACTACCTGGCTGCTTCCGAGAGGCCCAGGTTGGTCTGTGGGGGTGTGTAAGCCGGGCTGACTGTGTGTAAGCCACAGTCTGAGCTTTGAAAAAAAGAGGTGCACATTGGCTTTAGTCCCTCAGCATCACGTCAGCAAGAGGTGTGTGCAAGCTTCCCCAAAGCCTGGTGGCGAATGGGCGCTAAGCGTCAGAGCTGTTGTCCTGCAGAGAAGGCTCTGAGGCTGTCTCTGTGCAAGTGACATATCCAGACTGACAGCTAAACACACTGCTGTGTCAAGGCGAGCTTCTCATGTCTACTTGTACTCCCAGACACAAGGGTACTGTGAAGCGGTCTTCTGCCCAGCCTCAGGGGAAGAGGCAGAGCAAGTTGCTTTCTGCACAGCACTGGAAGCGGGACGGATGGGCGTTCTGTTCAACACGTGAAAAGCAGGCAGCACCAGAAGCCTCTGTCAAGTAAGCTCCTCTGTATGGCTAGTGAAGCTTAATTCAAACCTGCAATGGAAATTGTTCTGGGGTAACTGAGCTCTAACTCCACGATCTAACACTTTCAGTTACTTTCTCCTAACTCATACAGAGTGGAACGGCCAAACGTAGGTGTGCATGGTGTCCTCTCTGGATGCACCTTAAGTCCGAGAGACACGTGTGCTGTGAATAGGACTTGCAAGTACGTTTAAGGGAAGATGCCGTTGGGACTCCTTCAGCTGATCATCCGTTCCTCAGAACAAAGCTCTTCTCTGGGCCAGAACTCCATCAGCCTGAACTAACCACGTGCAGCCCAGCTCTCTCTTTGTGAGCTGCAGGGAGAAAGAATCCTTTGCTATGATTCTAAAGCTAAATGCTTTAGGGCAGTCCTAAGACTTCTGCATTCAAGCACACTGAGGCCAAGCCTTCCGTGCGTGGCTGTTTTGTCCACAGGTTTGGAATCATACGGGAGGTCCTTGTTTCCTGGGGGTGCTAGAAGAGGACGCACAGAACCGGAGTGTCCTGGGGAGTAAAAGCTATGCCCTGAAGATGTCCTTGTAGTAAAGTGTCAGAAACTGCTGCAGAAGAGCCTTATGCCAAACTCTGCTGGGGAAACAATCCACCGTGCACTGAGGAGACCCTCCCTGAGAGAATACTACGCTGATTTCCCCTTGCATGCAACTTGCTCCTATGTGATATAGGAAACTTAGTCAACATTGCAGTAGAAGGCTATGTACACTTGATCTCTTTTGTGCTTTTCGGGTTTGTTGTGTGTGCAGTGTGCGGTACGTGTTGTTGGTATATGGTAGGGAGTGGTTTGTGGTGCTTTTCTGTGATTCTGTGTGCATTCTCTGTTGTGATACGCTGTGTGTGCTGTGTTCTTGTGTGTTTGGCGTTGTGCTGTCTTTGGTCTGTGGGTCTCGCTTGTTTCGTCTGTGTTGTGTGTTGTCCGTGTTGTGTGTATTTTGTACGTAATATGTGCGGTACAGGTTCCTTACTGCTTGATGAGTACGCGGTTCTGTGTATTTTTCACTGGGGGTGTGTGTGTGTCATGTGTGATGCTGTTATTTGTGAGTTGTGTTGTGTGTGTTGAGTGGTTCTTTGTGTATTGTATGTTTTGCCTTTTTTTGATGAGTTATCTGTTGGCGGTTGTGTATGTTGTGTGTTTGGTGTGTGGCTTCCAGTCTAATGTTTAGTGTGAAATGGGTCTGGTCTTTCCTTGGTCTGTTGTGTTATGTACTGTGTTCTGGGTTGTGTGAGTGCCGTCCATATGCTTGCTGTGTGTTACATACTGGGTAGATGTCGGTTGGTCTGTGTAGTTTGAGCGTTGTGTGTGACGTTGATTTAGCGTTGTGTCAGACGTGTTGTGTGCATGTGCTTGTTGCGTGTGTGTTTGTGGGTTTTGGTTCGTGCTGTCTGCGTGTGGGCCTGTGCGTGCTGTGTGTTGTATGCTTGTGGTTGTGTGTGCTGTGTGTAGTGCATTATATGTGTGTTGCATGTGTTTTCATCAGTTGTGGATTTATTTCTATGTGTTGTGTCAGCTTTTTGTGTATGATTGTGATGTGTGTGCTGTGTTAGAGAGCTTGTGTGTGTGTGTGTGTGGCTGTTTGAGTTACGCACACGATGTGAGATGCGTTGACTGTGTGTGGTTGTGCTTGTCTAGTATGTCTCTTGGTGTGCGCAGTACGTAGTCTGTGAACGTTTTTCGTGTGTATTGTGAGCAGTTATGTGCCTTGAAGGGTGTGTGGTGTGTGTATTGCGACTACTGTGCTGCTCATTTCTGTGTTGCGTGTGTGTTCTGCGTTGTTCTCCTGTGTGAGGCTGTACGTGTGGTGTGTCTGTGCGTGGTTGTGTGTGTAGTGTGTGAAATGTGTGCCATTTGCCTTCTTTGTTGATTATGTGCGTTTTGCCTAAGGATTTGTGAGTTTTGTGTGTTTTGTGTGTGTGACTGTGATTTGTGTGTGGTTGTGTTTCAGTGGTTGAGTGTGTGTTGTTTGTCATGTATGTGATGTGAGATGTGTTGTCTGTGTGTGGTTGTGCTTGTTTAGCGTGCCTCGTTGCGTGTGCTGCACATACTCTCCCAAATGTGATTTTTGTGTTCTATGAGAAACATGTGCTTTGTTGTGTCTGGTGTGTGCCCTGTGACTGTTGTTTTGTTACTTTCCGCGTTTCTTGTGTGTGTGTGTGCGCATTGCGTGGCGGTGCCCGTGTGTGTATATGTGTGTGGGGTGTCTGTGTGCAGTGGTGTGTGGAGTGCTTGGTGTGTGAACTGCGTGCGTTTATTTTTTGGTTGTGAGTTTGGGGTGTGGTTTTGCATGTGTTGTGCGTGTTTTGCGAGTGTGATTGTGATACGTGTTTGAAAGTTTGTGTGTGTGATTGGTTGTTATGTGTGTGAGGTGAGATGTGTTATCTGTATGTGGTTTTGCTTGTGTAGTGTGCCTCATTTTGTGTGTGTGGTGTGTACATGGTTAAATGTGGTTTGTGAGGGTTGGGAGCCCTTATGTCCTGTGATGTTTGTGGGGTATGTTGTTTCATACGTTGTGCTGTTTGCGTGTTGAGTTGGGTGTGTTCTCCATATCTTTGTGTTTGTGGGTGTTTACTTGTGTTTGCTGTGGTTATTCCTTGAGTGTGTGTTGTGTGTGGCTTTATGTGTGGTAGGTAGTGGTTACGTCGGTCTGTGTGCCCTGACGTTAATGCAGGGTGTTGTGTGTGCTTTGAGTTGTGATGTTTAATTTGTGTGTGATGCTTGTGTGTGTCGCACGACGTATTTTTCTGCGATTTGTGTATTATTTTGTGTGTTGTGGTGATGTACTGATGTGTTTGTTTTAATGTGTGTGTCGTGTGTGCTATGTTTGTGTCGTGCATCCTTTTTGTGATGTTTTGTGTTTGTTGAGTTTTGTGTCATGTGTGAAGTACATTGTCTTTTGTGCATACGGTAGGGCGTGTTCTGTGGTGTTGGTTGTGTGATCGTGTGTGTATTCTGTGTTGTGTTACATGTTTGCGTGCTGTGTTATTGTGTGTCCTTAGCTGTGAAGTCTGTGATGTGCTGGTTTAATGTGCGTGGCGGTGTTTGTGTGGTTGTGTGTGTGTTTCCTGTGTGTTTCGTTCTTTCTGTGTTGTGACTGTTGTGTATGTGATGTGTGCAGTTTGGGTACTTTGTTGTCTGTAGTGTGTGTTCTGTGTGTCTTTGTGGAGTGCTGTGTGACTGGTGCGGTTGTGGGTGGTTCTGTGTTGGGTGTTGTGCGCTTGGAGTGTGTCTTTGTGTGTTGTATGTTTGGCGTCTTTTGTGTAGCGTGTTGTGTTCGTGGTTGGGAATGTTATGTGGTCTGTGAATAGTTTTCTGTTTCATGTTTCATGTGTGATGTGACCGCACGTGCGTTGCGTGATGTACCACGTACTGTTCTCAGTTGCATGTGTGTGTTGTGTGTATTCTTATCTGTTTTGTGTATTGTGTGTGTGTTGTTTGTTCTGTGTATTTTATGTGTTGTGTGGGATATTGTGTGTTGTGTCTGATATGCTGTTTGCTTTGCATTGTGTGTTCTGTGAGGCTCTGTGTGCTGAAAGTTTCATGTGTGTTTTGTGTGATGTGTGTAGTGTGTGAAATGTGTGTTCCATAAATTTCGTGATCTTTCTGTTGTGGTTTGTGTATTTTTCGCACGTCGTTTGGCATCTCTTGTGTGTGGGGTGAGTTCTGCATGTGTGATTGTGATTTTTGTGTGGTTGTGTGGGCGTTTGCTTGTTACGCGTGTGATGTGAAATGTGTTGTCTGTGTGTGGTTGTGCTTGTTTAGCATGCCCCATTGTGTGTGCTGTGTGTACTCCGAAATGGGATTCATGTGTGTTGTGAGCAATTATGAGCTTTGATGTGTCTGGCGTGTGCCTTGTGGCTTGTGTTGTTACAATTTGGGTTTCGTGTGTGTGCGTTTTGCACAGTGCAGCCCGTGCCTGGATATGAGTGTGCGTTGTCTGCGCGTGAATGTGTGTGTGGTTTGTAGTGTGTGAAATGTGCGCTATGGGGGTTTTTGTTGGTTGCGTGTTTCCCGTGTGGTTTTGTATTTGGTGCAAGTGTTTTGCGTGTGTGATGGTGATCTGTGTTCGTCTGTGTTTGAGGGTCGTGTGTTTGTTCGGTTGAGTTAAGTGTGTGACCTGAGATGTGTTGTCTGTGTGTGATTGTGGTTGTGTAGTGTGCCTCATTGTGTGTGTTGCGTGTACTAATTGAACTGTGGTTTGTGTGAGTTGTGTGCTTTTATGTCCTGTGGTGTTTGTGGTGTATGTTGTTGTCTATGTTGCGCTGTGTGCATGTTTAGAGGTTCTGTATGTTCTCTATGTACGTGTTTGTGGGTGTTTACTTGCGTGTGTCGTGGTTGTTCCTTGAGCATGTGTTGTGTGTGGCTTTTTGTGTGTTATGCAGTGGCCGCATTGTTGTGCGCGTGCGTGTTGCATTGTTAATGCGGGGTGTTGTGTGTGTCATGAGTTGTGATGTTAATTTCTGTGTGCGATGTTTGTGTGTGTTGTGTGATGAGGTTCTGTTGATCTGTGTTTTGTGTTTGTGTTGAGTGTATTCTCTGTGTGTTGCCTATTGTGCGTGTGTGCGTGTGTTGCGTGGTCTGTGTGTTTTGCAAGTTGTGTGAGATTGTGTGTCATGAATGATGTGCTTCGTGTATATGTTGTGTGTTTGGCATTGCACATTCTGTGAGGCTCTGTGTGCTGTATGTATTATTTGTGTTTGCAGTGATGTGTGTAGTTTGTGAAATGTGTGTTGCATAAATTCGGAGTTCTTTTTGTTGTGGTTTGTGTGTGTTTTGCACGTGGGTTTGTATGTGTTGTGGGGGTGGTGTGCGTTTTGCATGTGTGATTGTGATCTGTGTGCGGTTGTGTTTGACACGTGGTGAGTGTGGTTGGCTGTTTTGAGTAATGAGTGTGATATGTGAGGTGTGTACTCTGTGGGGTCATGGATGGTCAGTGAGCCTCACTGTGTGTGTTGTGTTTACTCTGAGGACCGTGGTTCATGTGTATTGTGTGCAGTTATGTTCTCGGTGTGTGGGGGTTTTGATGTTTAGTGTGATGTGCTGTTTGTGTGTTGAGAGGCTTCTGCATTCAAGCGCACTGAAGAGAGCCTCTAGTGATTGTCCATTTTCTCCACAGGTTTGTTATCCTCCGGGAGGGCCTTGATTACTGAGGGCGCTCAAAGAGGACGTCCCTTTAATAGCCATGCCCTGAAGATGCCTTTGTAGTAATGTGTCAGGAACTGCTGCAGGAGAGCCTTATGCCAGACTTTGCTGAGGAAACAATCCACCGTGCACCGAGGAGACCCTCCCCGAGAGAATACTAGGCTGCTTTCGCCTTGCATGCAGTTTGCTCCTATGTGATATGGGAAACAGTGAACATTTGCAGTAAGAAGGCGGTCTTCTCTGTACACCCTCTATCTCAAAGACGTAAGTGGGCTTCGAATAGGCCTTAGCACGAGCCACACGGAAGTCACAGAAGAAGACGCTCTGAAATAACAGCAGTGGAGGCAAGTCGGCTTTGGATTCAGCTTGCGTGGGTGAAAGAAAGCAGTGCGCGATGCCCCATTCAAGGAATCATCGAAGTCGTTGCAGTGGATGCTGAAAGTGAGCTTGCAACGTGCTTTCCGTGTCTGTCCTGTGTGCCTGCACTCTGAGCGCCCGAGTGAGGTCTGCTGTGTGGAGCTGTCTTTCGCTGAGCGGTGGACTCTCGCTTGTGTGGCCATTAACGTGAGGCCTTGCTGAGGAAGCCTGGCTGTCAGAAGAATGCCCGCATACAATGAATCCAGCTTGGAAGTTTAAAAAGCCGCTTTTTTTCGGCTACTACCTGGCTGCTTCCGAGAGGCCCAGGTTGGTCTGTGGGGGTGTGTAAGCCGGGCTGACTGTGTGTAAGCCACAGTCTGAGCTTTGAAAAAAAGAGGTGCACATTGGCTTTAGTCCCTCAGCATCACGTCAGCAAGAGGTGTGTGCAAGCTTCCCCAAAGCCTGGTGGCGAATGGGCGCTAAGCGTCAGAGCTGTTGTCCTGCAGAGAAGGCTCTGAGGCTGTCTCTGTGCAAGTGACATATCCAGACTGACAGCTAAACACACTGCTGTGTCAAGGCGAGCTTCTCATGTCTACTTGTACTCCCAGACACAAGGGTACTGTGAAGCGGTCTTCTGCCCAGCCTCAGGGGAAGAGGCAGAGCAAGTTGCTTTCTGCACAGCACTGGAAGCGGGACGGATGGGCGTTCTGTTCAACACGTGAAAAGCAGGCAGCACCAGAAGCCTCTGTCAAGTAAGCTCCTCTGTATGGCTAGTGAAGCTTAATTCAAACCTGCAATGGAAATTGTTCTGGGGTAACTGAGCTCTAACTCCACGATCTAACACTTTCAGTTACTTTCTCCTAACTCATACAGAGTGGAACGGCCAAACGTAGGTGTGCATGGTGTCCTCTCTGGATGCACCTTAAGTCCGAGAGACACGTGTGCTGTGAATAGGACTTGCAAGTACGTTTAAGGGAAGATGCCGTTGGGACTCCTTCAGCTGATCATCCGTTCCTCAGAACAAAGCTCTTCTCTGGGCCAGAACTCCATCAGCCTGAACTAACCACGTGCAGCCCAGCTCTCTCTTTGTGAGCTGCAGGGAGAAAGAATCCTTTGCTATGATTCTAAAGCTAAATGCTTTAGGGCAGTCCTAAGACTTCTGCATTCAAGCACACTGAGGCCAAGCCTTCCGTGCGTGGCTGTTTTGTCCACAGGTTTGGAATCATACGGGAGGTCCTTGTTTCCTGGGGGTGCTAGAAGAGGACGCACAGAACCGGAGTGTCCTGGGGAGTAAAAGCTATGCCCTGAAGATGTCCTTGTAGTAAAGTGTCAGAAACTGCTGCAGAAGAGCCTTATGCCAAACTCTGCTGGGGAAACAATCCACCGTGCACTGAGGAGACCCTCCCTGAGAGAATACTACGCTGATTTCCCCTTGCATGCAACTTGCTCCTATGTGATATAGGAAACTTAGTCAACATTGCAGTAGAAGGCTATGTACACTTGATCTCTTTTGTGCTTTTCGGGTTTGTTGTGTGTGCAGTGTGCGGTACGTGTTGTTGGTATATGGTAGGGAGTGGTTTGTGGTGCTTTTCTGTGATTCTGTGTGCATTCTCTGTTGTGATACGCTGTGTGTGCTGTGTTCTTGTGTGTTTGGCGTTGTGCTGTCTTTGGTCTGTGGGTCTCGCTTGTTTCGTCTGTGTTGTGTGTTGTCCGTGTTGTGTGTATTTTGTACGTAATATGTGCGGTACAGGTTCCTTACTGCTTGATGAGTACGCGGTTCTGTGTATTTTTCACTGGGGGTGTGTGTGTGTCATGTGTGATGCTGTTATTTGTGAGTTGTGTTGTGTGTGTTGAGTGGTTCTTTGTGTATTGTATGTTTTGCCTTTTTTTGATGAGTTATCTGTTGGCGGTTGTGTATGTTGTGTGTTTGGTGTGTGGCTTCCAGTCTAATGTTTAGTGTGAAATGGGTCTGGTCTTTCCTTGGTCTGTTGTGTTATGTACTGTGTTCTGGGTTGTGTGAGTGCCGTCCATATGCTTGCTGTGTGTTACATACTGGGTAGATGTCGGTTGGTCTGTGTAGTTTGAGCGTTGTGTGTGACGTTGATTTAGCGTTGTGTCAGACGTGTTGTGTGCATGTGCTTGTTGCGTGTGTGTTTGTGGGTTTTGGTTCGTGCTGTCTGCGTGTGGGCCTGTGCGTGCTGTGTGTTGTATGCTTGTGGTTGTGTGTGCTGTGTGTAGTGCATTATATGTGTGTTGCATGTGTTTTCATCAGTTGTGGATTTATTTCTATGTGTTGTGTCAGCTTTTTGTGTATGATTGTGATGTGTGTGCTGTGTTAGAGAGCTTGTGTGTGTGTGTGTGTGGCTGTTTGAGTTACGCACACGATGTGAGATGCGTTGACTGTGTGTGGTTGTGCTTGTCTAGTATGTCTCTTGGTGTGCGCAGTACGTAGTCTGTGAACGTTTTTCGTGTGTATTGTGAGCAGTTATGTGCCTTGAAGGGTGTGTGGTGTGTGTATTGCGACTACTGTGCTGCTCATTTCTGTGTTGCGTGTGTGTTCTGCGTTGTTCTCCTGTGTGAGGCTGTACGTGTGGTGTGTCTGTGCGTGGTTGTGTGTGTAGTGTGTGAAATGTGTGCCATTTGCCTTCTTTGTTGATTATGTGCGTTTTGCCTAAGGATTTGTGAGTTTTGTGTGTTTTGTGTGTGTGACTGTGATTTGTGTGTGGTTGTGTTTCAGTGGTTGAGTGTGTGTTGTTTGTCATGTATGTGATGTGAGATGTGTTGTCTGTGTGTGGTTGTGCTTGTTTAGCGTGCCTCGTTGCGTGTGCTGCACATACTCTCCCAAATGTGATTTTTGTGTTCTATGAGAAACATGTGCTTTGTTGTGTCTGGTGTGTGCCCTGTGACTGTTGTTTTGTTACTTTCCGCGTTTCTTGTGTGTGTGTGTGCGCATTGCGTGGCGGTGCCCGTGTGTGTATATGTGTGTGGGGTGTCTGTGTGCAGTGGTGTGTGGAGTGCTTGGTGTGTGAACTGCGTGCGTTTATTTTTTGGTTGTGAGTTTGGGGTGTGGTTTTGCATGTGTTGTGCGTGTTTTGCGAGTGTGATTGTGATACGTGTTTGAAAGTTTGTGTGTGTGATTGGTTGTTATGTGTGTGAGGTGAGATGTGTTATCTGTATGTGGTTTTGCTTGTGTAGTGTGCCTCATTTTGTGTGTGTGGTGTGTACATGGTTAAATGTGGTTTGTGAGGGTTGGGAGCCCTTATGTCCTGTGATGTTTGTGGGGTATGTTGTTTCATACGTTGTGCTGTTTGCGTGTTGAGTTGGGTGTGTTCTCCATATCTTTGTGTTTGTGGGTGTTTACTTGTGTTTGCTGTGGTTATTCCTTGAGTGTGTGTTGTGTGTGGCTTTATGTGTGGTAGGTAGTGGTTACGTCGGTCTGTGTGCCCTGACGTTAATGCAGGGTGTTGTGTGTGCTTTGAGTTGTGATGTTTAATTTGTGTGTGATGCTTGTGTGTGTCGCACGACGTATTTTTCTGCGATTTGTGTATTATTTTGTGTGTTGTGGTGATGTACTGATGTGTTTGTTTTAATGTGTGTGTCGTGTGTGCTATGTTTGTGTCGTGCATCCTTTTTGTGATGTTTTGTGTTTGTTGAGTTTTGTGTCATGTGTGAAGTACATTGTCTTTTGTGCATACGGTAGGGCGTGTTCTGTGGTGTTGGTTGTGTGATCGTGTGTGTATTCTGTGTTGTGTTACATGTTTGCGTGCTGTGTTATTGTGTGTCCTTAGCTGTGAAGTCTGTGATGTGCTGGTTTAATGTGCGTGGCGGTGTTTGTGTGGTTGTGTGTGTGTTTCCTGTGTGTTTCGTTCTTTCTGTGTTGTGACTGTTGTGTATGTGATGTGTGCAGTTTGGGTACTTTGTTGTCTGTAGTGTGTGTTCTGTGTGTCTTTGTGGAGTGCTGTGTGACTGGTGCGGTTGTGGGTGGTTCTGTGTTGGGTGTTGTGCGCTTGGAGTGTGTCTTTGTGTGTTGTATGTTTGGCGTCTTTTGTGTAGCGTGTTGTGTTCGTGGTTGGGAATGTTATGTGGTCTGTGAATAGTTTTCTGTTTCATGTTTCATGTGTGATGTGACCGCACGTGCGTTGCGTGATGTACCACGTACTGTTCTCAGTTGCATGTGTGTGTTGTGTGTATTCTTATCTGTTTTGTGTATTGTGTGTGTGTTGTTTGTTCTGTGTATTTTATGTGTTGTGTGGGATATTGTGTGTTGTGTCTGATATGCTGTTTGCTTTGCATTGTGTGTTCTGTGAGGCTCTGTGTGCTGAAAGTTTCATGTGTGTTTTGTGTGATGTGTGTAGTGTGTGAAATGTGTGTTCCATAAATTTCGTGATCTTTCTGTTGTGGTTTGTGTATTTTTCGCACGTCGTTTGGCATCTCTTGTGTGTGGGGTGAGTTCTGCATGTGTGATTGTGATTTTTGTGTGGTTGTGTGGGCGTTTGCTTGTTACGCGTGTGATGTGAAATGTGTTGTCTGTGTGTGGTTGTGCTTGTTTAGCATGCCCCATTGTGTGTGCTGTGTGTACTCCGAAATGGGATTCATGTGTGTTGTGAGCAATTATGAGCTTTGATGTGTCTGGCGTGTGCCTTGTGGCTTGTGTTGTTACAATTTGGGTTTCGTGTGTGTGCGTTTTGCACAGTGCAGCCCGTGCCTGGATATGAGTGTGCGTTGTCTGCGCGTGAATGTGTGTGTGGTTTGTAGTGTGTGAAATGTGCGCTATGGGGGTTTTTGTTGGTTGCGTGTTTCCCGTGTGGTTTTGTATTTGGTGCAAGTGTTTTGCGTGTGTGATGGTGATCTGTGTTCGTCTGTGTTTGAGGGTCGTGTGTTTGTTCGGTTGAGTTAAGTGTGTGACCTGAGATGTGTTGTCTGTGTGTGATTGTGGTTGTGTAGTGTGCCTCATTGTGTGTGTTGCGTGTACTAATTGAACTGTGGTTTGTGTGAGTTGTGTGCTTTTATGTCCTGTGGTGTTTGTGGTGTATGTTGTTGTCTATGTTGCGCTGTGTGCATGTTTAGAGGTTCTGTATGTTCTCTATGTACGTGTTTGTGGGTGTTTACTTGCGTGTGTCGTGGTTGTTCCTTGAGCATGTGTTGTGTGTGGCTTTTTGTGTGTTATGCAGTGGCCGCATTGTTGTGCGCGTGCGTGTTGCATTGTTAATGCGGGGTGTTGTGTGTGTCATGAGTTGTGATGTTAATTTCTGTGTGCGATGTTTGTGTGTGTTGTGTGATGAGGTTCTGTTGATCTGTGTTTTGTGTTTGTGTTGAGTGTATTCTCTGTGTGTTGCCTATTGTGCGTGTGTGCGTGTGTTGCGTGGTCTGTGTGTTTTGCAAGTTGTGTGAGATTGTGTGTCATGAATGATGTGCTTCGTGTATATGTTGTGTGTTTGGCATTGCACATTCTGTGAGGCTCTGTGTGCTGTATGTATTATTTGTGTTTGCAGTGATGTGTGTAGTTTGTGAAATGTGTGTTGCATAAATTCGGAGTTCTTTTTGTTGTGGTTTGTGTGTGTTTTGCACGTGGGTTTGTATGTGTTGTGGGGGTGGTGTGCGTTTTGCATGTGTGATTGTGATCTGTGTGCGGTTGTGTTTGACACGTGGTGAGTGTGGTTGGCTGTTTTGAGTAATGAGTGTGATATGTGAGGTGTGTACTCTGTGGGGTCATGGATGGTCAGTGAGCCTCACTGTGTGTGTTGTGTTTACTCTGAGGACCGTGGTTCATGTGTATTGTGTGCAGTTATGTTCTCGGTGTGTGGGGGTTTTGATGTTTAGTGTGATGTGCTGTTTGTGTGTTGAGAGGCTTCTGCATTCAAGCGCACTGAAGAGAGCCTCTAGTGATTGTCCATTTTCTCCACAGGTTTGTTATCCTCCGGGAGGGCCTTGATTACTGAGGGCGCTCAAAGAGGACGTCCCTTTAATAGCCATGCCCTGAAGATGCCTTTGTAGTAATGTGTCAGGAACTGCTGCAGGAGAGCCTTATGCCAGACTTTGCTGAGGAAACAATCCACCGTGCACCGAGGAGACCCTCCCCGAGAGAATACTAGGCTGCTTTCGCCTTGCATGCAGTTTGCTCCTATGTGATATGGGAAACAGTGAACATTTGCAGTAAGAAGGCGGTCTTCTCTGTACACCCTCTATCTCAAAGACGTAAGTGGGCTTCGAATAGGCCTTAGCACGAGCCACACGGAAGTCACAGAAGAAGACGCTCTGAAATAACAGCAGTGGAGGCAAGTCGGCTTTGGATTCAGCTTGCGTGGGTGAAAGAAAGCAGTGCGCGATGCCCCATTCAAGGAATCATCGAAGTCGTTGCAGTGGATGCTGAAAGTGAGCTTGCAACGTGCTTTCCGTGTCTGTCCTGTGTGCCTGCACTCTGAGCGCCTGAGTGAGGTCTGCTGTGTGGAGCTGTCTTTCGCTGAGCGGTGGACTCTCGCTTGTGTGGCCATTAACGTGAGGCCTTGCTGAGGAAGCCTGGCTGTCAGAAGAATGCCCGCATACAATGAATCCAGCTTGGAAGTTTAAAAAGCCGCTTTTTTTCGGCTACTACCTGGCTGCTTCCGAGAGGCCCAGGTTGGTCTGTGGGGGTGTGTAAGCCGGGCTGACTGTGTGTAAGCCACAGTCTGAGCTTTGAAAAAAAGAGGTGCACATTGGCTTTAGTCCCTCAGCATCACGTCAGCAAGAGGTGTGTGCAAGCTTCCCCAAAGCCTGGTGGCGAATGGGCGCTAAGCGTCAGAGCTGTTGTCCTGCAGAGAAGGCTCTGAGGCTGTCTCTGTGCAAGTGACATATCCAGACTGACAGCTAAACACACTGCTGTGTCAAGGCGAGCTTCTCATGTCTACTTGTACTCCCAGACACAAGGGTACTGTGAAGCGGTCTTCTGCCCAGCCTCAGGGGAAGAGGCAGAGCAAGTTGCTTTCTGCACAGCACTGGAAGCGGGACGGATGGGCGTTCTGTTCAACACGTGAAAAGCAGGCAGCACCAGAAGCCTCTGTCAAGTAAGCTCCTCTGTATGGCTAGTGAAGCTTAATTCAAACCTGCAATGGAAATTGTTCTGGGGTAACTGAGCTCTAACTCCACGATCTAACACTTTCAGTTACTTTCTCCTAACTCATACAGAGTGGAACGGCCAAACGTAGGTGTGCATGGTGTCCTCTCTGGATGCACCTTAAGTCCGAGAGACACGTGTGCTGTGAATAGGACTTGCAAGTACGTTTAAGGGAAGATGCCGTTGGGACTCCTTCAGCTGATCATCCGTTCCTCAGAACAAAGCTCTTCTCTGGGCCAGAACTCCATCAGCCTGAACTAACCACGTGCAGCCCAGCTCTCTCTTTGTGAGCTGCAGGGAGAAAGAATCCTTTGCTATGATTCTAAAGCTAAATGCTTTAGGGCAGTCCTAAGACTTCTGCATTCAAGCACACTGAGGCCAAGCCTTCCGTGCGTGGCTGTTTTGTCCACAGGTTTGGAATCATACGGGAGGTCCTTGTTTCCTGGGGGTGCTAGAAGAGGACGCACAGAACCGGAGTGTCCTGGGGAGTAAAAGCTATGCCCTGAAGATGTCCTTGTAGTAAAGTGTCAGAAACTGCTGCAGAAGAGCCTTATGCCAAACTCTGCTGGGGAAACAATCCACCGTGCACTGAGGAGACCCTCCCTGAGAGAATACTACGCTGATTTCCCCTTGCATGCAACTTGCTCCTATGTGATATAGGAAACTTAGTCAACATTGCAGTAGAAGGCTATGTACACTTGATCTCTTTTGTGCTTTTCGGGTTTGTTGTGTGTGCAGTGTGCGGTACGTGTTGTTGGTATATGGTAGGGAGTGGTTTGTGGTGCTTTTCTGTGATTCTGTGTGCATTCTCTGTTGTGATACGCTGTGTGTGCTGTGTTCTTGTGTGTTTGGCGTTGTGCTGTCTTTGGTCTGTGGGTCTCGCTTGTTTCGTCTGTGTTGTGTGTTGTCCGTGTTGTGTGTATTTTGTACGTAATATGTGCGGTACAGGTTCCTTACTGCTTGATGAGTACGCGGTTCTGTGTATTTTTCACTGGGGGTGTGTGTGTGTCATGTGTGATGCTGTTATTTGTGAGTTGTGTTGTGTGTGTTGAGTGGTTCTTTGTGTATTGTATGTTTTGCCTTTTTTTGATGAGTTATCTGTTGGCGGTTGTGTATGTTGTGTGTTTGGTGTGTGGCTTCCAGTCTAATGTTTAGTGTGAAATGGGTCTGGTCTTTCCTTGGTCTGTTGTGTTATGTACTGTGTTCTGGGTTGTGTGAGTGCCGTCCATATGCTTGCTGTGTGTTACATACTGGGTAGATGTCGGTTGGTCTGTGTAGTTTGAGCGTTGTGTGTGACGTTGATTTAGCGTTGTGTCAGACGTGTTGTGTGCATGTGCTTGTTGCGTGTGTGTTTGTGGGTTTTGGTTCGTGCTGTCTGCGTGTGGGCCTGTGCGTGCTGTGTGTTGTATGCTTGTGGTTGTGTGTGCTGTGTGTAGTGCATTATATGTGTGTTGCATGTGTTTTCATCAGTTGTGGATTTATTTCTATGTGTTGTGTCAGCTTTTTGTGTATGATTGTGATGTGTGTGCTGTGTTAGAGAGCTTGTGTGTGTGTGTGTGTGGCTGTTTGAGTTACGCACACGATGTGAGATGCGTTGACTGTGTGTGGTTGTGCTTGTCTAGTATGTCTCTTGGTGTGCGCAGTACGTAGTCTGTGAACGTTTTTCGTGTGTATTGTGAGCAGTTATGTGCCTTGAAGGGTGTGTGGTGTGTGTATTGCGACTACTGTGCTGCTCATTTCTGTGTTGCGTGTGTGTTCTGCGTTGTTCTCCTGTGTGAGGCTGTACGTGTGGTGTGTCTGTGCGTGGTTGTGTGTGTAGTGTGTGAAATGTGTGCCATTTGCCTTCTTTGTTGATTATGTGCGTTTTGCCTAAGGATTTGTGAGTTTTGTGTGTTTTGTGTGTGTGACTGTGATTTGTGTGTGGTTGTGTTTCAGTGGTTGAGTGTGTGTTGTTTGTCATGTATGTGATGTGAGATGTGTTGTCTGTGTGTGGTTGTGCTTGTTTAGCGTGCCTCGTTGCGTGTGCTGCACATACTCTCCCAAATGTGATTTTTGTGTTCTATGAGAAACATGTGCTTTGTTGTGTCTGGTGTGTGCCCTGTGACTGTTGTTTTGTTACTTTCCGCGTTTCTTGTGTGTGTGTGTGCGCATTGCGTGGCGGTGCCCGTGTGTGTATATGTGTGTGGGGTGTCTGTGTGCAGTGGTGTGTGGAGTGCTTGGTGTGTGAACTGCGTGCGTTTATTTTTTGGTTGTGAGTTTGGGGTGTGGTTTTGCATGTGTTGTGCGTGTTTTGCGAGTGTGATTGTGATACGTGTTTGAAAGTTTGTGTGTGTGATTGGTTGTTATGTGTGTGAGGTGAGATGTGTTATCTGTATGTGGTTTTGCTTGTGTAGTGTGCCTCATTTTGTGTGTGTGGTGTGTACATGGTTAAATGTGGTTTGTGAGGGTTGGGAGCCCTTATGTCCTGTGATGTTTGTGGGGTATGTTGTTTCATACGTTGTGCTGTTTGCGTGTTGAGTTGGGTGTGTTCTCCATATCTTTGTGTTTGTGGGTGTTTACTTGTGTTTGCTGTGGTTATTCCTTGAGTGTGTGTTGTGTGTGGCTTTATGTGTGGTAGGTAGTGGTTACGTCGGTCTGTGTGCCCTGACGTTAATGCAGGGTGTTGTGTGTGCTTTGAGTTGTGATGTTTAATTTGTGTGTGATGCTTGTGTGTGTCGCACGACGTATTTTTCTGCGATTTGTGTATTATTTTGTGTGTTGTGGTGATGTACTGATGTGTTTGTTTTAATGTGTGTGTCGTGTGTGCTATGTTTGTGTCGTGCATCCTTTTTGTGATGTTTTGTGTTTGTTGAGTTTTGTGTCATGTGTGAAGTACATTGTCTTTTGTGCATACGGTAGGGCGTGTTCTGTGGTGTTGGTTGTGTGATCGTGTGTGTATTCTGTGTTGTGTTACATGTTTGCGTGCTGTGTTATTGTGTGTCCTTAGCTGTGAAGTCTGTGATGTGCTGGTTTAATGTGCGTGGCGGTGTTTGTGTGGTTGTGTGTGTGTTTCCTGTGTGTTTCGTTCTTTCTGTGTTGTGACTGTTGTGTATGTGATGTGTGCAGTTTGGGTACTTTGTTGTCTGTAGTGTGTGTTCTGTGTGTCTTTGTGGAGTGCTGTGTGACTGGTGCGGTTGTGGGTGGTTCTGTGTTGGGTGTTGTGCGCTTGGAGTGTGTCTTTGTGTGTTGTATGTTTGGCGTCTTTTGTGTAGCGTGTTGTGTTCGTGGTTGGGAATGTTATGTGGTCTGTGAATAGTTTTCTGTTTCATGTTTCATGTGTGATGTGACCGCACGTGCGTTGCGTGATGTACCACGTACTGTTCTCAGTTGCATGTGTGTGTTGTGTGTATTCTTATCTGTTTTGTGTATTGTGTGTGTGTTGTTTGTTCTGTGTATTTTATGTGTTGTGTGGGATATTGTGTGTTGTGTCTGATATGCTGTTTGCTTTGCATTGTGTGTTCTGTGAGGCTCTGTGTGCTGAAAGTTTCATGTGTGTTTTGTGTGATGTGTGTAGTGTGTGAAATGTGTGTTCCATAAATTTCGTGATCTTTCTGTTGTGGTTTGTGTATTTTTCGCACGTCGTTTGGCATCTCTTGTGTGTGGGGTGAGTTCTGCATGTGTGATTGTGATTTTTGTGTGGTTGTGTGGGCGTTTGCTTGTTACGCGTGTGATGTGAAATGTGTTGTCTGTGTGTGGTTGTGCTTGTTTAGCATGCCCCATTGTGTGTGCTGTGTGTACTCCGAAATGGGATTCATGTGTGTTGTGAGCAATTATGAGCTTTGATGTGTCTGGCGTGTGCCTTGTGGCTTGTGTTGTTACAATTTGGGTTTCGTGTGTGTGCGTTTTGCACAGTGCAGCCCGTGCCTGGATATGAGTGTGCGTTGTCTGCGCGTGAATGTGTGTGTGGTTTGTAGTGTGTGAAATGTGCGCTATGGGGGTTTTTGTTGGTTGCGTGTTTCCCGTGTGGTTTTGTATTTGGTGCAAGTGTTTTGCGTGTGTGATGGTGATCTGTGTTCGTCTGTGTTTGAGGGTCGTGTGTTTGTTCGGTTGAGTTAAGTGTGTGACCTGAGATGTGTTGTCTGTGTGTGATTGTGGTTGTGTAGTGTGCCTCATTGTGTGTGTTGCGTGTACTAATTGAACTGTGGTTTGTGTGAGTTGTGTGCTTTTATGTCCTGTGGTGTTTGTGGTGTATGTTGTTGTCTATGTTGCGCTGTGTGCATGTTTAGAGGTTCTGTATGTTCTCTATGTACGTGTTTGTGGGTGTTTACTTGCGTGTGTCGTGGTTGTTCCTTGAGCATGTGTTGTGTGTGGCTTTTTGTGTGTTATGCAGTGGCCGCATTGTTGTGCGCGTGCGTGTTGCATTGTTAATGCGGGGTGTTGTGTGTGTCATGAGTTGTGATGTTAATTTCTGTGTGCGATGTTTGTGTGTGTTGTGTGATGAGGTTCTGTTGATCTGTGTTTTGTGTTTGTGTTGAGTGTATTCTCTGTGTGTTGCCTATTGTGCGTGTGTGCGTGTGTTGCGTGGTCTGTGTGTTTTGCAAGTTGTGTGAGATTGTGTGTCATGAATGATGTGCTTCGTGTATATGTTGTGTGTTTGGCATTGCACATTCTGTGAGGCTCTGTGTGCTGTATGTATTATTTGTGTTTGCAGTGATGTGTGTAGTTTGTGAAATGTGTGTTGCATAAATTCGGAGTTCTTTTTGTTGTGGTTTGTGTGTGTTTTGCACGTGGGTTTGTATGTGTTGTGGGGGTGGTGTGCGTTTTGCATGTGTGATTGTGATCTGTGTGCGGTTGTGTTTGACACGTGGTGAGTGTGGTTGGCTGTTTTGAGTAATGAGTGTGATATGTGAGGTGTGTACTCTGTGGGGTCATGGATGGTCAGTGAGCCTCACTGTGTGTGTTGTGTTTACTCTGAGGACCGTGGTTCATGTGTATTGTGTGCAGTTATGTTCTCGGTGTGTGGGGGTTTTGATGTTTAGTGTGATGTGCTGTTTGTGTGTTGAGAGGCTTCTGCATTCAAGCGCACTGAAGAGAGCCTCTAGTGATTGTCCATTTTCTCCACAGGTTTGTTATCCTCCGGGAGGGCCTTGATTACTGAGGGCGCTCAAAGAGGACGTCCCTTTAATAGCCATGCCCTGAAGATGCCTTTGTAGTAATGTGTCAGGAACTGCTGCAGGAGAGCCTTATGCCAGACTTTGCTGAGGAAACAATCCACCGTGCACCGAGGAGACCCTCCCCGAGAGAATACTAGGCTGCTTTCGCCTTGCATGCAGTTTGCTCCTATGTGATATGGGAAACAGTGAACATTTGCAGTAAGAAGGCGGTCTTCTCTGTACACCCTCTATCTCAAAGACGTAAGTGGGCTTCGAATAGGCCTTAGCACGAGCCACACGGAAGTCACAGAAGAAGACGCTCTGAAATAACAGCAGTGGAGGCAAGTCGGCTTTGGATTCAGCTTGCGTGGGTGAAAGAAAGCAGTGCGCGATGCCCCATTCAAGGAATCATCGAAGTCGTTGCAGTGGATGCTGAAAGTGAGCTTGCAACGTGCTTTCCGTGTCTGTCCTGTGTGCCTGCACTCTGAGCGCCTGAGTGAGGTCTGCTGTGTGGAGCTGTCTTTCGCTGAGCGGTGGACTCTCGCTTGTGTGGCCATTAACGTGAGGCCTTGCTGAGGAAGCCTGGCTGTCAGAAGAATGCCCGCATACAATGAATCCAGCTTGGAAGTTTAAAAAGCCGCTTTTTTTCGGCTACTACCTGGCTGCTTCCGAGAGGCCCAGGTTGGTCTGTGGGGGTGTGTAAGCCGGGCTGACTGTGTGTAAGCCACAGTCTGAGCTTTGAAAAAAAGAGGTGCACATTGGCTTTAGTCCCTCAGCATCACGTCAGCAAGAGGTGTGTGCAAGCTTCCCCAAAGCCTGGTGGCGAATGGGCGCTAAGCGTCAGAGCTGTTGTCCTGCAGAGAAGGCTCTGAGGCTGTCTCTGTGCAAGTGACATATCCAGACTGACAGCTAAACACACTGCTGTGTCAAGGCGAGCTTCTCATGTCTACTTGTACTCCCAGACACAAGGGTACTGTGAAGCGGTCTTCTGCCCAGCCTCAGGGGAAGAGGCAGAGCAAGTTGCTTTCTGCACAGCACTGGAAGCGGGACGGATGGGCGTTCTGTTCAACACGTGAAAAGCAGGCAGCACCAGAAGCCTCTGTCAAGTAAGCTCCTCTGTATGGCTAGTGAAGCTTAATTCAAACCTGCAATGGAAATTGTTCTGGGGTAACTGAGCTCTAACTCCACGATCTAACACTTTCAGTTACTTTCTCCTAACTCATACAGAGTGGAACGGCCAAACGTAGGTGTGCATGGTGTCCTCTCTGGATGCACCTTAAGTCCGAGAGACACGTGTGCTGTGAATAGGACTTGCAAGTACGTTTAAGGGAAGATGCCGTTGGGACTCCTTCAGCTGATCATCCGTTCCTCAGAACAAAGCTCTTCTCTGGGCCAGAACTCCATCAGCCTGAACTAACCACGTGCAGCCCAGCTCTCTCTTTGTGAGCTGCAGGGAGAAAGAATCCTTTGCTATGATTCTAAAGCTAAATGCTTTAGGGCAGTCCTAAGACTTCTGCATTCAAGCACACTGAGGCCAAGCCTTCCGTGCGTGGCTGTTTTGTCCACAGGTTTGGAATCATACGGGAGGTCCTTGTTTCCTGGGGGTGCTAGAAGAGGACGCACAGAACCGGAGTGTCCTGGGGAGTAAAAGCTATGCCCTGAAGATGTCCTTGTAGTAAAGTGTCAGAAACTGCTGCAGAAGAGCCTTATGCCAAACTCTGCTGGGGAAACAATCCACCGTGCACTGAGGAGACCCTCCCTGAGAGAATACTACGCTGATTTCCCCTTGCATGCAACTTGCTCCTATGTGATATAGGAAACTTAGTCAACATTGCAGTAGAAGGCTATGTACACTTGATCTCTTTTGTGCTTTTCGGGTTTGTTGTGTGTGCAGTGTGCGGTACGTGTTGTTGGTATATGGTAGGGAGTGGTTTGTGGTGCTTTTCTGTGATTCTGTGTGCATTCTCTGTTGTGATACGCTGTGTGTGCTGTGTTCTTGTGTGTTTGGCGTTGTGCTGTCTTTGGTCTGTGGGTCTCGCTTGTTTCGTCTGTGTTGTGTGTTGTCCGTGTTGTGTGTATTTTGTACGTAATATGTGCGGTACAGGTTCCTTACTGCTTGATGAGTACGCGGTTCTGTGTATTTTTCACTGGGGGTGTGTGTGTGTCATGTGTGATGCTGTTATTTGTGAGTTGTGTTGTGTGTGTTGAGTGGTTCTTTGTGTATTGTATGTTTTGCCTTTTTTTGATGAGTTATCTGTTGGCGGTTGTGTATGTTGTGTGTTTGGTGTGTGGCTTCCAGTCTAATGTTTAGTGTGAAATGGGTCTGGTCTTTCCTTGGTCTGTTGTGTTATGTACTGTGTTCTGGGTTGTGTGAGTGCCGTCCATATGCTTGCTGTGTGTTACATACTGGGTAGATGTCGGTTGGTCTGTGTAGTTTGAGCGTTGTGTGTGACGTTGATTTAGCGTTGTGTCAGACGTGTCGTGTGCATGTGCTTGTTGCGTGTGTGTTTGTGGGTTTTGGTTCGTGCTGTCTGCGTGTGGGCCTGTGCGTGCTGTGTGTTGTATGCTTGTGGTTGTGTGTGCTGTGTGTAGTGCATTATATGTGTGTTGCATGTGTTTTCATCAGTTGTGGATTTATTTCTATGTGTTGTGTCAGCTTTTTGTGTATGATTGTGATGTGTGTGCTGTGTTAGAGAGCTTGTGTGTGTGTGTGTGTGGCTGTTTGAGTTACGCACACGATGTGAGATGCGTTGACTGTGTGTGGTTGTGCTTGTCTAGTATGTCTCTTGGTGTGCGCAGTACGTAGTCTGTGAACGTTTTTCGTGTGTATTGTGAGCAGTTATGTGCCTTGAAGGGTGTGTGGTGTGTGTATTGCGACTACTGTGCTGCTCATTTCTGTGTTGCGTGTGTGTTCTGCGTTGTTCTCCTGTGTGAGGCTGTACGTGTGGTGTGTCTGTGCGTGGTTGTGTGTGTAGTGTGTGAAATGTGTGCCATTTGCCTTCTTTGTTGATTATGTGCGTTTTGCCTAAGGATTTGTGAGTTTTGTGTGTTTTGTGTGTGTGACTGTGATTTGTGTGTGGTTGTGTTTCAGTGGTTGAGTGTGTGTTGTTTGTCATGTATGTGATGTGAGATGTGTTGTCTGTGTGTGGTTGTGCTTGTTTAGCGTGCCTCGTTGCGTGTGCTGCACATACTCTCCCAAATGTGATTTTTGTGTTCTATGAGAAACATGTGCTTTGTTGTGTCTGGTGTGTGCCCTGTGACTGTTGTTTTGTTACTTTCCGCGTTTCTTGTGTGTGTGTGTGCGCATTGCGTGGCGGTGCCCGCGTGTGTATATGTGTGTGGGGTGTCTGTGTGCAGTGGTGTGTGGAGTGCTTGGTGTGTGAACTGCGTGCGTTTATTTTTTGGTTGTGAGTTTGGGGTGTGGTTTTGCATGTGTTGTGCGTGTTTTGCGAGTGTGATTGTGATACGTGTTTGAAAGTTTGTGTGTGTGATTGGTTGTTATGTGTGTGAGGTGAGATGTGTTATCTGTATGTGGTTTTGCTTGTGTAGTGTGCCTCATTTTGTGTGTGTGGTGTGTACATGGTTAAATGTGGTTTGTGAGGGTTGGGAGCCCTTATGTCCTGTGATGTTTGTGGGGTATGTTGTTTCATACGTTGTGCTGTTTGCGTGTTGAGTTGGGTGTGTTCTCCATATCTTTGTGTTTGTGGGTGTTTACTTGTGTTTGCTGTGGTTATTCCTTGAGTGTGTGTTGTGTGTGGCTTTATGTGTGGTAGGTAGTGGTTACGTCGGTCTGTGTGCCCTGACGTTAATGCAGGGTGTTGTGTGTGCTTTGAGTTGTGATGTTTAATTTGTGTGTGATGCTTGTGTGTGTCGCACGACGTATTTTTCTGCGATTTGTGTATTATTTTGTGTGTTGTGGTGATGTACTGATGTGTTTGTTTTAATGTGTGTGTCGTGTGTGCTATGTTTGTGTCGTGCATCCTTTTTGTGATGTTTTGTGTTTGTTGAGTTTTGTGTCATGTGTGAAGTACATTGTCTTTTGTGCATACGGTAGGGCGTGTTCTGTGGTGTTGGTTGTGTGATCGTGTGTGTATTCTGTGTTGTGTTACATGTTTGCGTGCTGTGTTATTGTGTGTCCTTAGCTGTGAAGTCTGTGATGTGCTGGTTTAATGTGCGTGGCGGTGTTTGTGTGGTTGTGTGTGTGTTTCCTGTGTGTTTCGTTCTTTCTGTGTTGTGACTGTTGTGTATGTGATGTGTGCAGTTTGGGTACTTTGTTGTCTGTAGTGTGTGTTCTGTGTGTCTTTGTGGAGTGCTGTGTGACTGGTGCGGTTGTGGGTGGTTCTGTGTTGGGTGTTGTGCGCTTGGAGTGTGTCTTTGTGTGTTGTATGTTTGGCGTCTTTTGTGTAGCGTGTTGTGTTCGTGGTTGGGAATGTTATGTGGTCTGTGAATAGTTTTCTGTTTCATGTTTCATGTGTGATGTGACCGCACGTGCGTTGCGTGATGTACCACGTACTGTTCTCAGTTGCATGTGTGTGTTGTGTGTATTCTTATCTGTTTTGTGTATTGTGTGTGTGTTGTTTGTTCTGTGTATTTTATGTGTTGTGTGGGATATTGTGTGTTGTGTCTGATATGCTGTTTGCTTTGCATTGTGTGTTCTGTGAGGCTCTGTGTGCTGAAAGTTTCATGTGTGTTTTGTGTGATGTGTGTAGTGTGTGAAATGTGTGTTCCATAAATTTCGTGATCTTTCTGTTGTGGTTTGTGTATTTTTCGCACGTCGTTTGGCATCTCTTGTGTGTGGGGTGAGTTCTGCATGTGTGATTGTGATTTTTGTGTGGTTGTGTGGGCGTTTGCTTGTTACGCGTGTGATGTGAAATGTGTTGTCTGTGTGTGGTTGTGCTTGTTTAGCATGCCCCATTGTGTGTGCTGTGTGTACTCCGAAATGGGATTCATGTGTGTTGTGAGCAATTATGAGCTTTGATGTGTCTGGCGTGTGCCTTGTGGCTTGTGTTGTTACAATTTGGGTTTCGTGTGTGTGCGTTTTGCACAGTGCAGCCCGTGCCTGGATATGAGTGTGCGTTGTCTGCGCGTGAATGTGTGTGTGGTTTGTAGTGTGTGAAATGTGCGCTATGGGGGTTTTTGTTGGTTGCGTGTTTCCCGTGTGGTTTTGTATTTGGTGCAAGTGTTTTGCGTGTGTGATGGTGATCTGTGTTCGTCTGTGTTTGAGGGTCGTGTGTTTGTTCGGTTGAGTTAAGTGTGTGACCTGAGATGTGTTGTCTGTGTGTGATTGTGGTTGTGTAGTGTGCCTCATTGTGTGTGTTGCGTGTACTAATTGAACTGTGGTTTGTGTGAGTTGTGTGCTTTTATGTCCTGTGGTGTTTGTGGTGTATGTTGTTGTCTATGTTGCGCTGTGTGCATGTTTAGAGGTTCTGTATGTTCTCTATGTACGTGTTTGTGGGTGTTTACTTGCGTGTGTCGTGGTTGTTCCTTGAGCATGTGTTGTGTGTGGCTTTTTGTGTGTTATGCAGTGGCCGCATTGTTGTGCGCGTGCGTGTTGCATTGTTAATGCGGGGTGTTGTGTGTGTCATGAGTTGTGATGTTAATTTCTGTGTGCGATGTTTGTGTGTGTTGTGTGATGAGGTTCTGTTGATCTGTGTTTTGTGTTTGTGTTGAGTGTATTCTCTGTGTGTTGCCTATTGTGCGTGTGTGCGTGTGTTGCGTGGTCTGTGTGTTTTGCAAGTTGTGTGAGATTGTGTGTCATGAATGATGTGCTTCGTGTATATGTTGTGTGTTTGGCATTGCACATTCTGTGAGGCTCTGTGTGCTGTATGTATTATTTGTGTTTGCAGTGATGTGTGTAGTTTGTGAAATGTGTGTTGCATAAATTCGGAGTTCTTTTTGTTGTGGTTTGTGTGTGTTTTGCACGTGGGTTTGTATGTGTTGTGGGGGTGGTGTGCGTTTTGCATGTGTGATTGTGATCTGTGTGCGGTTGTGTTTGACACGTGGTGAGTGTGGTTGGCTGTTTTGAGTAATGAGTGTGATATGTGAGGTGTGTACTCTGTGGGGTCATGGATGGTCAGTGAGCCTCACTGTGTGTGTTGTGTTTACTCTGAGGACCGTGGTTCATGTGTATTGTGTGCAGTTATGTTCTCGGTGTGTGGGGGTTTTGATGTTTAGTGTGATGTGCTGTTTGTGTGTTGAGAGGCTTCTGCATTCAAGCGCACTGAAGAGAGCCTCTAGTGATTGTCCATTTTCTCCACAGGTTTGTTATCCTCCGGGAGGGCCTTGATTACTGAGGGCGCTCAAAGAGGACGTCCCTTTAATAGCCATGCCCTGAAGATGCCTTTGTAGTAATGTGTCAGGAACTGCTGCAGGAGAGCCTTATGCCAGACTTTGCTGAGGAAACAATCCACCGTGCACCGAGGAGACCCTCCCCGAGAGAATACTAGGCTGCTTTCGCCTTGCATGCAGTTTGCTCCTATGTGATATGGGAAACAGTGAACATTTGCAGTAAGAAGGCGGTCTTCTCTGTACACCCTCTATCTCAAAGACGTAAGTGGGCTTCGAATAGGCCTTAGCACGAGCCACACGGAAGTCACAGAAGAAGACGCTCTGAAATAACAGCAGTGGAGGCAAGTCGGCTTTGGATTCAGCTTGCGTGGGTGAAAGAAAGCAGTGCGCGATGCCCCATTCAAGGAATCATCGAAGTCGTTGCAGTGGATGCTGAAAGTGAGCTTGCAACGTGCTTTCCGTGTCTGTCCTGTGTGCCTGCACTCTGAGCGCCTGAGTGAGGTCTGCTGTGTGGAGCTGTCTTTCGCTGAGCGGTGGACTCTCGCTTGTGTGGCCATTAACGTGAGGCCTTGCTGAGGAAGCCTGGCTGTCAGAAGAATGCCCGCATACAATGAATCCAGCTTGGAAGTTTAAAAAGCCGCTTTTTTTCGGCTACTACCTGGCTGCTTCCGAGAGGCCCAGGTTGGTCTGTGGGGGTGTGTAAGCCGGGCTGACTGTGTGTAAGCCACAGTCTGAGCTTTGAAAAAAAGAGGTGCACATTGGCTTTAGTCCCTCAGCATCACGTCAGCAAGAGGTGTGTGCAAGCTTCCCCAAAGCCTGGTGGCGAATGGGCGCTAAGCGTCAGAGCTGTTGTCCTGCAGAGAAGGCTCTGAGGCTGTCTCTGTGCAAGTGACATATCCAGACTGACAGCTAAACACACTGCTGTGTCAAGGCGAGCTTCTCATGTCTACTTGTACTCCCAGACACAAGGGTACTGTGAAGCGGTCTTCTGCCCAGCCTCAGGGGAAGAGGCAGAGCAAGTTGCTTTCTGCACAGCACTGGAAGCGGGACGGATGGGCGTTCTGTTCAACACGTGAAAAGCAGGCAGCACCAGAAGCCTCTGTCAAGTAAGCTCCTCTGTATGGCTAGTGAAGCTTAATTCAAACCTGCAATGGAAATTGTTCTGGGGTAACTGAGCTCTAACTCCACGATCTAACACTTTCAGTTACTTTCTCCTAACTCATACAGAGTGGAACGGCCAAACGTAGGTGTGCATGGTGTCCTCTCTGGATGCACCTTAAGTCCGAGAGACACGTGTGCTGTGAATAGGACTTGCAAGTACGTTTAAGGGAAGATGCCGTTGGGACTCCTTCAGCTGATCATCCGTTCCTCAGAACAAAGCTCTTCTCTGGGCCAGAACTCCATCAGCCTGAACTAACCACGTGCAGCCCAGCTCTCTCTTTGTGAGCTGCAGGGAGAAAGAATCCTTTGCTATGATTCTAAAGCTAAATGCTTTAGGGCAGTCCTAAGACTTCTGCATTCAAGCACACTGAGGCCAAGCCTTCCGTGCGTGGCTGTTTTGTCCACAGGTTTGGAATCATACGGGAGGTCCTTGTTTCCTGGGGGTGCTAGAAGAGGACGCACAGAACCGGAGTGTCCTGGGGAGTAAAAGCTATGCCCTGAAGATGTCCTTGTAGTAAAGTGTCAGAAACTGCTGCAGAAGAGCCTTATGCCAAACTCTGCTGGGGAAACAATCCACCGTGCACTGAGGAGACCCTCCCTGAGAGAATACTACGCTGATTTCCCCTTGCATGCAACTTGCTCCTATGTGATATAGGAAACTTAGTCAACATTGCAGTAGAAGGCTATGTACACTTGATCTCTTTTGTGCTTTTCGGGTTTGTTGTGTGTGCAGTGTGCGGTACGTGTTGTTGGTATATGGTAGGGAGTGGTTTGTGGTGCTTTTCTGTGATTCTGTGTGCATTCTCTGTTGTGATACGCTGTGTGTGCTGTGTTCTTGTGTGTTTGGCGTTGTGCTGTCTTTGGTCTGTGGGTCTCGCTTGTTTCGTCTGTGTTGTGTGTTGTCCGTGTTGTGTGTATTTTGTACGTAATATGTGCGGTACAGGTTCCTTACTGCTTGATGAGTACGCGGTTCTGTGTATTTTTCACTGGGGGTGTGTGTGTGTCATGTGTGATGCTGTTATTTGTGAGTTGTGTTGTGTGTGTTGAGTGGTTCTTTGTGTATTGTATGTTTTGCCTTTTTTTGATGAGTTATCTGTTGGCGGTTGTGTATGTTGTGTGTTTGGTGTGTGGCTTCCAGTCTAATGTTTAGTGTGAAATGGGTCTGGTCTTTCCTTGGTCTGTTGTGTTATGTACTGTGTTCTGGGTTGTGTGAGTGCCGTCCATATGCTTGCTGTGTGTTACATACTGGGTAGATGTCGGTTGGTCTGTGTAGTTTGAGCGTTGTGTGTGACGTTGATTTAGCGTTGTGTCAGACGTGTTGTGTGCATGTGCTTGTTGCGTGTGTGTTTGTGGGTTTTGGTTCGTGCTGTCTGCGTGTGGGCCTGTGCGTGCTGTGTGTTGTATGCTTGTGGTTGTGTGTGCTGTGTGTAGTGCATTATATGTGTGTTGCATGTGTTTTCATCAGTTGTGGATTTATTTCTATGTGTTGTGTCAGCTTTTTGTGTATGATTGTGATGTGTGTGCTGTGTTAGAGAGCTTGTGTGTGTGTGTGTGTGGCTGTTTGAGTTACGCACACGATGTGAGATGCGTTGACTGTGTGTGGTTGTGCTTGTCTAGTATGTCTCTTGGTGTGCGCAGTACGTAGTCTGTGAACGTTTTTCGTGTGTATTGTGAGCAGTTATGTGCCTTGAAGGGTGTGTGGTGTGTGTATTGCGACTACTGTGCTGCTCATTTCTGTGTTGCGTGTGTGTTCTGCGTTGTTCTCCTGTGTGAGGCTGTACGTGTGGTGTGTCTGTGCGTGGTTGTGTGTGTAGTGTGTGAAATGTGTGCCATTTGCCTTCTTTGTTGATTATGTGCGTTTTGCCTAAGGATTTGTGAGTTTTGTGTGTTTTGTGTGTGTGACTGTGATTTGTGTGTGGTTGTGTTTCAGTGGTTGAGTGTGTGTTGTTTGTCATGTATGTGATGTGAGATGTGTTGTCTGTGTGTGGTTGTGCTTGTTTAGCGTGCCTCGTTGCGTGTGCTGCACATACTCTCCCAAATGTGATTTTTGTGTTCTATGAGAAACATGTGCTTTGTTGTGTCTGGTGTGTGCCCTGTGACTGTTGTTTTGTTACTTTCCGCGTTTCTTGTGTGTGTGTGTGCGCATTGCGTGGCGGTGCCCGTGTGTGTATATGTGTGTGGGGTGTCTGTGTGCAGTGGTGTGTGGAGTGCTTGGTGTGTGAACTGCGTGCGTTTATTTTTTGGTTGTGAGTTTGGGGTGTGGTTTTGCATGTGTTGTGCGTGTTTTGCGAGTGTGATTGTGATACGTGTTTGAAAGTTTGTGTGTGTGATTGGTTGTTATGTGTGTGAGGTGAGATGTGTTATCTGTATGTGGTTTTGCTTGTGTAGTGTGCCTCATTTTGTGTGTGTGGTGTGTACATGGTTAAATGTGGTTTGTGAGGGTTGGGAGCCCTTATGTCCTGTGATGTTTGTGGGGTATGTTGTTTCATACGTTGTGCTGTTTGCGTGTTGAGTTGGGTGTGTTCTCCATATCTTTGTGTTTGTGGGTGTTTACTTGTGTTTGCTGTGGTTATTCCTTGAGTGTGTGTTGTGTGTGGCTTTATGTGTGGTAGGTAGTGGTTACGTCGGTCTGTGTGCCCTGACGTTAATGCAGGGTGTTGTGTGTGCTTTGAGTTGTGATGTTTAATTTGTGTGTGATGCTTGTGTGTGTCGCACGACGTATTTTTCTGCGATTTGTGTATTATTTTGTGTGTTGTGGTGATGTACTGATGTGTTTGTTTTAATGTGTGTGTCGTGTGTGCTATGTTTGTGTCGTGCATCCTTTTTGTGATGTTTTGTGTTTGTTGAGTTTTGTGTCATGTGTGAAGTACATTGTCTTTTGTGCATACGGTAGGGCGTGTTCTGTGGTGTTGGTTGTGTGATCGTGTGTGTATTCTGTGTTGTGTTACATGTTTGCGTGCTGTGTTATTGTGTGTCCTTAGCTGTGAAGTCTGTGATGTGCTGGTTTAATGTGCGTGGCGGTGTTTGTGTGGTTGTGTGTGTGTTTCCTGTGTGTTTCGTTCTTTCTGTGTTGTGACTGTTGTGTATGTGATGTGTGCAGTTTGGGTACTTTGTTGTCTGTAGTGTGTGTTCTGTGTGTCTTTGTGGAGTGCTGTGTGACTGGTGCGGTTGTGGGTGGTTCTGTGTTGGGTGTTGTGCGCTTGGAGTGTGTCTTTGTGTGTTGTATGTTTGGCGTCTTTTGTGTAGCGTGTTGTGTTCGTGGTTGGGAATGTTATGTGGTCTGTGAATAGTTTTCTGTTTCATGTTTCATGTGTGATGTGACCGCACGTGCGTTGCGTGATGTACCACGTACTGTTCTCAGTTGCATGTGTGTGTTGTGTGTATTCTTATCTGTTTTGTGTATTGTGTGTGTGTTGTTTGTTCTGTGTATTTTATGTGTTGTGTGGGATATTGTGTGTTGTGTCTGATATGCTGTTTGCTTTGCATTGTGTGTTCTGTGAGGCTCTGTGTGCTGAAAGTTTCATGTGTGTTTTGTGTGATGTGTGTAGTGTGTGAAATGTGTGTTCCATAAATTTCGTGATCTTTCTGTTGTGGTTTGTGTATTTTTCGCACGTCGTTTGGCATCTCTTGTGTGTGGGGTGAGTTCTGCATGTGTGATTGTGATTTTTGTGTGGTTGTGTGGGCGTTTGCTTGTTACGCGTGTGATGTGAAATGTGTTGTCTGTGTGTGGTTGTGCTTGTTTAGCATGCCCCATTGTGTGTGCTGTGTGTACTCCGAAATGGGATTCATGTGTGTTGTGAGCAATTATGAGCTTTGATGTGTCTGGCGTGTGCCTTGTGGCTTGTGTTGTTACAATTTGGGTTTCGTGTGTGTGCGTTTTGCACAGTGCAGCCCGTGCCTGGATATGAGTGTGCGTTGTCTGCGCGTGAATGTGTGTGTGGTTTGTAGTGTGTGAAATGTGCGCTATGGGGGTTTTTGTTGGTTGCGTGTTTCCCGTGTGGTTTTGTATTTGGTGCAAGTGTTTTGCGTGTGTGATGGTGATCTGTGTTCGTCTGTGTTTGAGGGTCGTGTGTTTGTTCGGTTGAGTTAAGTGTGTGACCTGAGATGTGTTGTCTGTGTGTGATTGTGGTTGTGTAGTGTGCCTCATTGTGTGTGTTGCGTGTACTAATTGAACTGTGGTTTGTGTGAGTTGTGTGCTTTTATGTCCTGTGGTGTTTGTGGTGTATGTTGTTGTCTATGTTGCGCTGTGTGCATGTTTAGAGGTTCTGTATGTTCTCTATGTACGTGTTTGTGGGTGTTTACTTGCGTGTGTCGTGGTTGTTCCTTGAGCATGTGTTGTGTGTGGCTTTTTGTGTGTTATGCAGTGGCCGCATTGTTGTGCGCGTGCGTGTTGCATTGTTAATGCGGGGTGTTGTGTGTGTCATGAGTTGTGATGTTAATTTCTGTGTGCGATGTTTGTGTGTGTTGTGTGATGAGGTTCTGTTGATCTGTGTTTTGTGTTTGTGTTGAGTGTATTCTCTGTGTGTTGCCTATTGTGCGTGTGTGCGTGTGTTGCGTGGTCTGTGTGTTTTGCAAGTTGTGTGAGATTGTGTGTCATGAATGATGTGCTTCGTGTATATGTTGTGTGTTTGGCATTGCACATTCTGTGAGGCTCTGTGTGCTGTATGTATTATTTGTGTTTGCAGTGATGTGTGTAGTTTGTGAAATGTGTGTTGCATAAATTCGGAGTTCTTTTTGTTGTGGTTTGTGTGTGTTTTGCACGTGGGTTTGTATGTGTTGTGGGGGTGGTGTGCGTTTTGCATGTGTGATTGTGATCTGTGTGCGGTTGTGTTTGACACGTGGTGAGTGTGGTTGGCTGTTTTGAGTAATGAGTGTGATATGTGAGGTGTGTACTCTGTGGGGTCATGGATGGTCAGTGAGCCTCACTGTGTGTGTTGTGTTTACTCTGAGGACCGTGGTTCATGTGTATTGTGTGCAGTTATGTTCTCGGTGTGTGGGGGTTTTGATGTTTAGTGTGATGTGCTGTTTGTGTGTTGAGAGGCTTCTGCATTCAAGCGCACTGAAGAGAGCCTCTAGTGATTGTCCATTTTCTCCACAGGTTTGTTATCCTCCGGGAGGGCCTTGATTACTGAGGGCGCTCAAAGAGGACGTCCCTTTAATAGCCATGCCCTGAAGATGCCTTTGTAGTAATGTGTCAGGAACTGCTGCAGGAGAGCCTTATGCCAGACTTTGCTGAGGAAACAATCCACCGTGCACCGAGGAGACCCTCCCCGAGAGAATACTAGGCTGCTTTCGCCTTGCATGCAGTTTGCTCCTATGTGATATGGGAAACAGTGAACATTTGCAGTAAGAAGGCGGTCTTCTCTGTACACCCTCTATCTCAAAGACGTAAGTGGGCTTCGAATAGGCCTTAGCACGAGCCACACGGAAGTCACAGAAGAAGACGCTCTGAAATAACAGCAGTGGAGGCAAGTCGGCTTTGGATTCAGCTTGCGTGGGTGAAAGAAAGCAGTGCGCGATGCCCCATTCAAGGAATCATCGAAGTCGTTGCAGTGGATGCTGAAAGTGAGCTTGCAACGTGCTTTCCGTGTCTGTCCTGTGTGCCTGCACTCTGAGCGCCTGAGTGAGGTCTGCTGTGTGGAGCTGTCTTTCGCTGAGCGGTGGACTCTCGCTTGTGTGGCCATTAACGTGAGGCCTTGCTGAGGAAGCCTGGCTGTCAGAAGAATGCCCGCATACAATGAATCCAGCTTGGAAGTTTAAAAAGCCGCTTTTTTTCGGCTACTACCTGGCTGCTTCCGAGAGGCCCAGGTTGGTCTGTGGGGGTGTGTAAGCCGGGCTGACTGTGTGTAAGCCACAGTCTGAGCTTTGAAAAAAAGAGGTGCACATTGGCTTTAGTCCCTCAGCATCACGTCAGCAAGAGGTGTGTGCAAGCTTCCCCAAAGCCTGGTGGCGAATGGGCGCTAAGCGTCAGAGCTGTTGTCCTGCAGAGAAGGCTCTGAGGCTGTCTCTGTGCAAGTGACATATCCAGACTGACAGCTAAACACACTGCTGTGTCAAGGCGAGCTTCTCATGTCTACTTGTACTCCCAGACACAAGGGTACTGTGAAGCGGTCTTCTGCCCAGCCTCAGGGGAAGAGGCAGAGCAAGTTGCTTTCTGCACAGCACTGGAAGCGGGACGGATGGGCGTTCTGTTCAACACGTGAAAAGCAGGCAGCACCAGAAGCCTCTGTCAAGTAAGCTCCTCTGTATGGCTAGTGAAGCTTAATTCAAACCTGCAATGGAAATTGTTCTGGGGTAACTGAGCTCTAACTCCACGATCTAACACTTTCAGTTACTTTCTCCTAACTCATACAGAGTGGAACGGCCAAACGTAGGTGTGCATGGTGTCCTCTCTGGATGCACCTTAAGTCCGAGAGACACGTGTGCTGTGAATAGGACTTGCAAGTACGTTTAAGGGAAGATGCCGTTGGGACTCCTTCAGCTGATCATCCGTTCCTCAGAACAAAGCTCTTCTCTGGGCCAGAACTCCATCAGCCTGAACTAACCACGTGCAGCCCAGCTCTCTCTTTGTGAGCTGCAGGGAGAAAGAATCCTTTGCTATGATTCTAAAGCTAAATGCTTTAGGGCAGTCCTAAGACTTCTGCATTCAAGCACACTGAGGCCAAGCCTTCCGTGCGTGGCTGTTTTGTCCACAGGTTTGGAATCATACGGGAGGTCCTTGTTTCCTGGGGGTGCTAGAAGAGGACGCACAGAACCGGAGTGTCCTGGGGAGTAAAAGCTATGCCCTGAAGATGTCCTTGTAGTAAAGTGTCAGAAACTGCTGCAGAAGAGCCTTATGCCAAACTCTGCTGGGGAAACAATCCACCGTGCACTGAGGAGACCCTCCCTGAGAGAATACTACGCTGATTTCCCCTTGCATGCAACTTGCTCCTATGTGATATAGGAAACTTAGTCAACATTGCAGTAGAAGGCTATGTACACTTGATCTCTTTTGTGCTTTTCGGGTTTGTTGTGTGTGCAGTGTGCGGTACGTGTTGTTGGTATATGGTAGGGAGTGGTTTGTGGTGCTTTTCTGTGATTCTGTGTGCATTCTCTGTTGTGATACGCTGTGTGTGCTGTGTTCTTGTGTGTTTGGCGTTGTGCTGTCTTTGGTCTGTGGGTCTCGCTTGTTTCGTCTGTGTTGTGTGTTGTCCGTGTTGTGTGTATTTTGTACGTAATATGTGCGGTACAGGTTCCTTACTGCTTGATGAGTACGCGGTTCTGTGTATTTTTCACTGGGGGTGTGTGTGTGTCATGTGTGATGCTGTTATTTGTGAGTTGTGTTGTGTGTGTTGAGTGGTTCTTTGTGTATTGTATGTTTTGCCTTTTTTTGATGAGTTATCTGTTGGCGGTTGTGTATGTTGTGTGTTTGGTGTGTGGCTTCCAGTCTAATGTTTAGTGTGAAATGGGTCTGGTCTTTCCTTGGTCTGTTGTGTTATGTACTGTGTTCTGGGTTGTGTGAGTGCCGTCCATATGCTTGCTGTGTGTTACATACTGGGTAGATGTCGGTTGGTCTGTGTAGTTTGAGCGTTGTGTGTGACGTTGATTTAGCGTTGTGTCAGACGTGTTGTGTGCATGTGCTTGTTGCGTGTGTGTTTGTGGGTTTTGGTTCGTGCTGTCTGCGTGTGGGCCTGTGCGTGCTGTGTGTTGTATGCTTGTGGTTGTGTGTGCTGTGTGTAGTGCATTATATGTGTGTTGCATGTGTTTTCATCAGTTGTGGATTTATTTCTATGTGTTGTGTCAGCTTTTTGTGTATGATTGTGATGTGTGTGCTGTGTTAGAGAGCTTGTGTGTGTGTGTGTGTGGCTGTTTGAGTTACGCACACGATGTGAGATGCGTTGACTGTGTGTGGTTGTGCTTGTCTAGTATGTCTCTTGGTGTGCGCAGTACGTAGTCTGTGAACGTTTTTCGTGTGTATTGTGAGCAGTTATGTGCCTTGAAGGGTGTGTGGTGTGTGTATTGCGACTACTGTGCTGCTCATTTCTGTGTTGCGTGTGTGTTCTGCGTTGTTCTCCTGTGTGAGGCTGTACGTGTGGTGTGTCTGTGCGTGGTTGTGTGTGTAGTGTGTGAAATGTGTGCCATTTGCCTTCTTTGTTGATTATGTGCGTTTTGCCTAAGGATTTGTGAGTTTTGTGTGTTTTGTGTGTGTGACTGTGATTTGTGTGTGGTTGTGTTTCAGTGGTTGAGTGTGTGTTGTTTGTCATGTATGTGATGTGAGATGTGTTGTCTGTGTGTGGTTGTGCTTGTTTAGCGTGCCTCGTTGCGTGTGCTGCACATACTCTCCCAAATGTGATTTTTGTGTTCTATGAGAAACATGTGCTTTGTTGTGTCTGGTGTGTGCCCTGTGACTGTTGTTTTGTTACTTTCCGCGTTTCTTGTGTGTGTGTGTGCGCATTGCGTGGCGGTGCCCGTGTGTGTATATGTGTGTGGGGTGTCTGTGTGCAGTGGTGTGTGGAGTGCTTGGTGTGTGAACTGCGTGCGTTTATTTTTTGGTTGTGAGTTTGGGGTGTGGTTTTGCATGTGTTGTGCGTGTTTTGCGAGTGTGATTGTGATACGTGTTTGAAAGTTTGTGTGTGTGATTGGTTGTTATGTGTGTGAGGTGAGATGTGTTATCTGTATGTGGTTTTGCTTGTGTAGTGTGCCTCATTTTGTGTGTGTGGTGTGTACATGGTTAAATGTGGTTTGTGAGGGTTGGGAGCCCTTATGTCCTGTGATGTTTGTGGGGTATGTTGTTTCATACGTTGTGCTGTTTGCGTGTTGAGTTGGGTGTGTTCTCCATATCTTTGTGTTTGTGGGTGTTTACTTGTGTTTGCTGTGGTTATTCCTTGAGTGTGTGTTGTGTGTGGCTTTATGTGTGGTAGGTAGTGGTTACGTCGGTCTGTGTGCCCTGACGTTAATGCAGGGTGTTGTGTGTGCTTTGAGTTGTGATGTTTAATTTGTGTGTGATGCTTGTGTGTGTCGCACGACGTATTTTTCTGCGATTTGTGTATTATTTTGTGTGTTGTGGTGATGTACTGATGTGTTTGTTTTAATGTGTGTGTCGTGTGTGCTATGTTTGTGTCGTGCATCCTTTTTGTGATGTTTTGTGTTTGTTGAGTTTTGTGTCATGTGTGAAGTACATTGTCTTTTGTGCATACGGTAGGGCGTGTTCTGTGGTGTTGGTTGTGTGATCGTGTGTGTATTCTGTGTTGTGTTACATGTTTGCGTGCTGTGTTATTGTGTGTCCTTAGCTGTGAAGTCTGTGATGTGCTGGTTTAATGTGCGTGGCGGTGTTTGTGTGGTTGTGTGTGTGTTTCCTGTGTGTTTCGTTCTTTCTGTGTTGTGACTGTTGTGTATGTGATGTGTGCAGTTTGGGTACTTTGTTGTCTGTAGTGTGTGTTCTGTGTGTCTTTGTGGAGTGCTGTGTGACTGGTGCGGTTGTGGGTGGTTCTGTGTTGGGTGTTGTGCGCTTGGAGTGTGTCTTTGTGTGTTGTATGTTTGGCGTCTTTTGTGTAGCGTGTTGTGTTCGTGGTTGGGAATGTTATGTGGTCTGTGAATAGTTTTCTGTTTCATGTTTCATGTGTGATGTGACCGCACGTGCGTTGCGTGATGTACCACGTACTGTTCTCAGTTGCATGTGTGTGTTGTGTGTATTCTTATCTGTTTTGTGTATTGTGTGTGTGTTGTTTGTTCTGTGTATTTTATGTGTTGTGTGGGATATTGTGTGTTGTGTCTGATATGCTGTTTGCTTTGCATTGTGTGTTCTGTGAGGCTCTGTGTGCTGAAAGTTTCATGTGTGTTTTGTGTGATGTGTGTAGTGTGTGAAATGTGTGTTCCATAAATTTCGTGATCTTTCTGTTGTGGTTTGTGTATTTTTCGCACGTCGTTTGGCATCTCTTGTGTGTGGGGTGAGTTCTGCATGTGTGATTGTGATTTTTGTGTGGTTGTGTGGGCGTTTGCTTGTTACGCGTGTGATGTGAAATGTGTTGTCTGTGTGTGGTTGTGCTTGTTTAGCATGCCCCATTGTGTGTGCTGTGTGTACTCCGAAATGGGATTCATGTGTGTTGTGAGCAATTATGAGCTTTGATGTGTCTGGCGTGTGCCTTGTGGCTTGTGTTGTTACAATTTGGGTTTCGTGTGTGTGCGTTTTGCACAGTGCAGCCCGTGCCTGGATATGAGTGTGCGTTGTCTGCGCGTGAATGTGTGTGTGGTTTGTAGTGTGTGAAATGTGCGCTATGGGGGTTTTTGTTGGTTGCGTGTTTCCCGTGTGGTTTTGTATTTGGTGCAAGTGTTTTGCGTGTGTGATGGTGATCTGTGTTCGTCTGTGTTTGAGGGTCGTGTGTTTGTTCGGTTGAGTTAAGTGTGTGACCTGAGATGTGTTGTCTGTGTGTGATTGTGGTTGTGTAGTGTGCCTCATTGTGTGTGTTGCGTGTACTAATTGAACTGTGGTTTGTGTGAGTTGTGTGCTTTTATGTCCTGTGGTGTTTGTGGTGTATGTTGTTGTCTATGTTGCGCTGTGTGCATGTTTAGAGGTTCTGTATGTTCTCTATGTACGTGTTTGTGGGTGTTTACTTGCGTGTGTCGTGGTTGTTCCTTGAGCATGTGTTGTGTGTGGCTTTTTGTGTGTTATGCAGTGGCCGCATTGTTGTGCGCGTGCGTGTTGCATTGTTAATGCGGGGTGTTGTGTGTGTCATGAGTTGTGATGTTAATTTCTGTGTGCGATGTTTGTGTGTGTTGTGTGATGAGGTTCTGTTGATCTGTGTTTTGTGTTTGTGTTGAGTGTATTCTCTGTGTGTTGCCTATTGTGCGTGTGTGCGTGTGTTGCGTGGTCTGTGTGTTTTGCAAGTTGTGTGAGATTGTGTGTCATGAATGATGTGCTTCGTGTATATGTTGTGTGTTTGGCATTGCACATTCTGTGAGGCTCTGTGTGCTGTATGTATTATTTGTGTTTGCAGTGATGTGTGTAGTTTGTGAAATGTGTGTTGCATAAATTCGGAGTTCTTTTTGTTGTGGTTTGTGTGTGTTTTGCACGTGGGTTTGTATGTGTTGTGGGGGTGGTGTGCGTTTTGCATGTGTGATTGTGATCTGTGTGCGGTTGTGTTTGACACGTGGTGAGTGTGGTTGGCTGTTTTGAGTAATGAGTGTGATATGTGAGGTGTGTACTCTGTGGGGTCATGGATGGTCAGTGAGCCTCACTGTGTGTGTTGTGTTTACTCTGAGGACCGTGGTTCATGTGTATTGTGTGCAGTTATGTTCTCGGTGTGTGGGGGTTTTGATGTTTAGTGTGATGTGCTGTTTGTGTGTTGAGAGGCTTCTGCATTCAAGCGCACTGAAGAGAGCCTCTAGTGATTGTCCATTTTCTCCACAGGTTTGTTATCCTCCGGGAGGGCCTTGATTACTGAGGGCGCTCAAAGAGGACGTCCCTTTAATAGCCATGCCCTGAAGATGCCTTTGTAGTAATGTGTCAGGAACTGCTGCAGGAGAGCCTTATGCCAGACTTTGCTGAGGAAACAATCCACCGTGCACCGAGGAGACCCTCCCCGAGAGAATACTAGGCTGCTTTCGCCTTGCATGCAGTTTGCTCCTATGTGATATGGGAAACAGTGAACATTTGCAGTAAGAAGGCGGTCTTCTCTGTACACCCTCTATCTCAAAGACGTAAGTGGGCTTCGAATAGGCCTTAGCACGAGCCACACGGAAGTCACAGAAGAAGACGCTCTGAAATAACAGCAGTGGAGGCAAGTCGGCTTTGGATTCAGCTTGCGTGGGTGAAAGAAAGCAGTGCGCGATGCCCCATTCAAGGAATCATCGAAGTCGTTGCAGTGGATGCTGAAAGTGAGCTTGCAACGTGCTTTCCGTGTCTGTCCTGTGTGCCTGCACTCTGAGCGCCTGAGTGAGGTCTGCTGTGTGGAGCTGTCTTTCGCTGAGCGGTGGACTCTCGCTTGTGTGGCCATTAACGTGAGGCCTTGCTGAGGAAGCCTGGCTGTCAGAAGAATGCCCGCATACAATGAATCCAGCTTGGAAGTTTAAAAAGCCGCTTTTTTTCGGCTACTACCTGGCTGCTTCCGAGAGGCCCAGGTTGGTCTGTGGGGGTGTGTAAGCCGGGCTGACTGTGTGTAAGCCACAGTCTGAGCTTTGAAAAAAAGAGGTGCACATTGGCTTTAGTCCCTCAGCATCACGTCAGCAAGAGGTGTGTGCAAGCTTCCCCAAAGCCTGGTGGCGAATGGGCGCTAAGCGTCAGAGCTGTTGTCCTGCAGAGAAGGCTCTGAGGCTGTCTCTGTGCAAGTGACATATCCAGACTGACAGCTAAACACACTGCTGTGTCAAGGCGAGCTTCTCATGTCTACTTGTACTCCCAGACACAAGGGTACTGTGAAGCGGTCTTCTGCCCAGCCTCAGGGGAAGAGGCAGAGCAAGTTGCTTTCTGCACAGCACTGGAAGCGGGACGGATGGGCGTTCTGTTCAACACGTGAAAAGCAGGCAGCACCAGAAGCCTCTGTCAAGTAAGCTCCTCTGTATGGCTAGTGAAGCTTAATTCAAACCTGCAATGGAAATTGTTCTGGGGTAACTGAGCTCTAACTCCACGATCTAACACTTTCAGTTACTTTCTCCTAACTCATACAGAGTGGAACGGCCAAACGTAGGTGTGCATGGTGTCCTCTCTGGATGCACCTTAAGTCCGAGAGACACGTGTGCTGTGAATAGGACTTGCAAGTACGTTTAAGGGAAGATGCCGTTGGGACTCCTTCAGCTGATCATCCGTTCCTCAGAACAAAGCTCTTCTCTGGGCCAGAACTCCATCAGCCTGAACTAACCACGTGCAGCCCAGCTCTCTCTTTGTGAGCTGCAGGGAGAAAGAATCCTTTGCTATGATTCTAAAGCTAAATGCTTTAGGGCAGTCCTAAGACTTCTGCATTCAAGCACACTGAGGCCAAGCCTTCCGTGCGTGGCTGTTTTGTCCACAGGTTTGGAATCATACGGGAGGTCCTTGTTTCCTGGGGGTGCTAGAAGAGGACGCACAGAACCGGAGTGTCCTGGGGAGTAAAAGCTATGCCCTGAAGATGTCCTTGTAGTAAAGTGTCAGAAACTGCTGCAGAAGAGCCTTATGCCAAACTCTGCTGGGGAAACAATCCACCGTGCACTGAGGAGACCCTCCCTGAGAGAATACTACGCTGATTTCCCCTTGCATGCAACTTGCTCCTATGTGATATAGGAAACTTAGTCAACATTGCAGTAGAAGGCTATGTACACTTGATCTCTTTTGTGCTTTTCGGGTTTGTTGTGTGTGCAGTGTGCGGTACGTGTTGTTGGTATATGGTAGGGAGTGGTTTGTGGTGCTTTTCTGTGATTCTGTGTGCATTCTCTGTTGTGATACGCTGTGTGTGCTGTGTTCTTGTGTGTTTGGCGTTGTGCTGTCTTTGGTCTGTGGGTCTCGCTTGTTTCGTCTGTGTTGTGTGTTGTCCGTGTTGTGTGTATTTTGTACGTAATATGTGCGGTACAGGTTCCTTACTGCTTGATGAGTACGCGGTTCTGTGTATTTTTCACTGGGGGTGTGTGTGTGTCATGTGTGATGCTGTTATTTGTGAGTTGTGTTGTGTGTGTTGAGTGGTTCTTTGTGTATTGTATGTTTTGCCTTTTTTTGATGAGTTATCTGTTGGCGGTTGTGTATGTTGTGTGTTTGGTGTGTGGCTTCCAGTCTAATGTTTAGTGTGAAATGGGTCTGGTCTTTCCTTGGTCTGTTGTGTTATGTACTGTGTTCTGGGTTGTGTGAGTGCCGTCCATATGCTTGCTGTGTGTTACATACTGGGTAGATGTCGGTTGGTCTGTGTAGTTTGAGCGTTGTGTGTGACGTTGATTTAGCGTTGTGTCAGACGTGTCGTGTGCATGTGCTTGTTGCGTGTGTGTTTGTGGGTTTTGGTTCGTGCTGTCTGCGTGTGGGCCTGTGCGTGCTGTGTGTTGTATGCTTGTGGTTGTGTGTGCTGTGTGTAGTGCATTATATGTGTGTTGCATGTGTTTTCATCAGTTGTGGATTTATTTCTATGTGTTGTGTCAGCTTTTTGTGTATGATTGTGATGTGTGTGCTGTGTTAGAGAGCTTGTGTGTGTGTGTGTGTGGCTGTTTGAGTTACGCACACGATGTGAGATGCGTTGACTGTGTGTGGTTGTGCTTGTCTAGTATGTCTCTTGGTGTGCGCAGTACGTAGTCTGTGAACGTTTTTCGTGTGTATTGTGAGCAGTTATGTGCCTTGAAGGGTGTGTGGTGTGTGTATTGCGACTACTGTGCTGCTCATTTCTGTGTTGCGTGTGTGTTCTGCGTTGTTCTCCTGTGTGAGGCTGTACGTGTGGTGTGTCTGTGCGTGGTTGTGTGTGTAGTGTGTGAAATGTGTGCCATTTGCCTTCTTTGTTGATTATGTGCGTTTTGCCTAAGGATTTGTGAGTTTTGTGTGTTTTGTGTGTGTGACTGTGATTTGTGTGTGGTTGTGTTTCAGTGGTTGAGTGTGTGTTGTTTGTCATGTATGTGATGTGAGATGTGTTGTCTGTGTGTGGTTGTGCTTGTTTAGCGTGCCTCGTTGCGTGTGCTGCACATACTCTCCCAAATGTGATTTTTGTGTTCTATGAGAAACATGTGCTTTGTTGTGTCTGGTGTGTGCCCTGTGACTGTTGTTTTGTTACTTTCCGCGTTTCTTGTGTGTGTGTGTGCGCATTGCGTGGCGGTGCCCGTGTGTGTATATGTGTGTGGGGTGTCTGTGTGCAGTGGTGTGTGGAGTGCTTGGTGTGTGAACTGCGTGCGTTTATTTTTTGGTTGTGAGTTTGGGGTGTGGTTTTGCATGTGTTGTGCGTGTTTTGCGAGTGTGATTGTGATACGTGTTTGAAAGTTTGTGTGTGTGATTGGTTGTTATGTGTGTGAGGTGAGATGTGTTATCTGTATGTGGTTTTGCTTGTGTAGTGTGCCTCATTTTGTGTGTGTGGTGTGTACATGGTTAAATGTGGTTTGTGAGGGTTGGGAGCCCTTATGTCCTGTGATGTTTGTGGGGTATGTTGTTTCATACGTTGTGCTGTTTGCGTGTTGAGTTGGGTGTGTTCTCCATATCTTTGTGTTTGTGGGTGTTTACTTGTGTTTGCTGTGGTTATTCCTTGAGTGTGTGTTGTGTGTGGCTTTATGTGTGGTAGGTAGTGGTTACGTCGGTCTGTGTGCCCTGACGTTAATGCAGGGTGTTGTGTGTGCTTTGAGTTGTGATGTTTAATTTGTGTGTGATGCTTGTGTGTGTCGCACGACGTATTTTTCTGCGATTTGTGTATTATTTTGTGTGTTGTGGTGATGTACTGATGTGTTTGTTTTAATGTGTGTGTCGTGTGTGCTATGTTTGTGTCATGCATCCTTTTTGTGATGTTTTGTGTTTGTTGAGTTTTGTGTCATGTGTGAAGTACATTGTCTTTTGTGCATACGGTAGGGCGTGTTCTGTGGTGTTGGTTGTGTGATCGTGTGTGTATTCTGTGTTGTGTTACATGTTTGCGTGCTGTGTTATTGTGTGTCCTTAGCTGTGAAGTCTGTGATGTGCTGGTTTAATGTGCGTGGCGGTGTTTGTGTGGTTGTGTGTGTGTTTCCTGTGTGTTTCGTTCTTTCTGTGTTGTGACTGTTGTGTATGTGATGTGTGCAGTTTGGGTACTTTGTTGTCTGTAGTGTGTGTTCTGTGTGTCTTTGTGGAGTGCTGTGTGACTGGTGCGGTTGTGGGTGGTTCTGTGTTGGGTGTTGTGCGCTTGGAGTGTGTCTTTGTGTGTTGTATGTTTGGCGTCTTTTGTGTAGCGTGTTGTGTTCGTGGTTGGGAATGTTATGTGGTCTGTGAATAGTTTTCTGTTTCATGTTTCATGTGTGATGTGACCGCACGTGCGTTGCGTGATGTACCACGTACTGTTCTCAGTTGCATGTGTGTGTTGTGTGTATTCTTATCTGTTTTGTGTATTGTGTGTGTGTTGTTTGTTCTGTGTATTTTATGTGTTGTGTGGGATATTGTGTGTTGTGTCTGATATGCTGTTTGCTTTGCATTGTGTGTTCTGTGAGGCTCTGTGTGCTGAAAGTTTCATGTGTGTTTTGTGTGATGTGTGTAGTGTGTGAAATGTGTGTTCCATAAATTTCGTGATCTTTCTGTTGTGGTTTGTGTATTTTTCGCACGTCGTTTGGCATCTCTTGTGTGTGGGGTGAGTTCTGCATGTGTGATTGTGATTTTTGTGTGGTTGTGTGGGCGTTTGCTTGTTACGCGTGTGATGTGAAATGTGTTGTCTGTGTGTGGTTGTGCTTGTTTAGCATGCCCCATTGTGTGTGCTGTGTGTACTCCGAAATGGGATTCATGTGTGTTGTGAGCAATTATGAGCTTTGATGTGTCTGGCGTGTGCCTTGTGGCTTGTGTTGTTACAATTTGGGTTTCGTGTGTGTGCGTTTTGCACAGTGCAGCCCGTGCCTGGATATGAGTGTGCGTTGTCTGCGCGTGAATGTGTGTGTGGTTTGTAGTGTGTGAAATGTGCGCTATGGGGGTTTTTGTTGGTTGCGTGTTTCCCGTGTGGTTTTGTATTTGGTGCAAGTGTTTTGCGTGTGTGATGGTGATCTGTGTTCGTCTGTGTTTGAGGGTCGTGTGTTTGTTCGGTTGAGTTAAGTGTGTGACCTGAGATGTGTTGTCTGTGTGTGATTGTGGTTGTGTAGTGTGCCTCATTGTGTGTGTTGCGTGTACTAATTGAACTGTGGTTTGTGTGAGTTGTGTGCTTTTATGTCCTGTGGTGTTTGTGGTGTATGTTGTTGTCTATGTTGCGCTGTGTGCATGTTTAGAGGTTCTGTATGTTCTCTATGTACGTGTTTGTGGGTGTTTACTTGCGTGTGTCGTGGTTGTTCCTTGAGCATGTGTTGTGTGTGGCTTTTTGTGTGTTATGCAGTGGCCGCATTGTTGTGCGCGTGCGTGTTGCATTGTTAATGCGGGGTGTTGTGTGTGTCATGAGTTGTGATGTTAATTTCTGTGTGCGATGTTTGTGTGTGTTGTGTGATGAGGTTCTGTTGATCTGTGTTTTGTGTTTGTGTTGAGTGTATTCTCTGTGTGTTGCCTATTGTGCGTGTGTGCGTGTGTTGCGTGGTCTGTGTGTTTTGCAAGTTGTGTGAGATTGTGTGTCATGAATGATGTGCTTCGTGTATATGTTGTGTGTTTGGCATTGCACATTCTGTGAGGCTCTGTGTGCTGTATGTATTATTTGTGTTTGCAGTGATGTGTGTAGTTTGTGAAATGTGTGTTGCATAAATTCGGAGTTCTTTTTGTTGTGGTTTGTGTGTGTTTTGCACGTGGGTTTGTATGTGTTGTGGGGGTGGTGTGCGTTTTGCATGTGTGATTGTGATCTGTGTGCGGTTGTGTTTGACACGTGGTGAGTGTGGTTGGCTGTTTTGAGTAATGAGTGTGATATGTGAGGTGTGTACTCTGTGGGGTCATGGATGGTCAGTGAGCCTCACTGTGTGTGTTGTGTTTACTCTGAGGACCGTGGTTCATGTGTATTGTGTGCAGTTATGTTCTCGGTGTGTGGGGGTTTTGATGTTTAGTGTGATGTGCTGTTTGTGTGTTGAGAGGCTTCTGCATTCAAGCGCACTGAAGAGAGCCTCTAGTGATTGTCCATTTTCTCCACAGGTTTGTTATCCTCCGGGAGGGCCTTGATTACTGAGGGCGCTCAAAGAGGACGTCCCTTTAATAGCCATGCCCTGAAGATGCCTTTGTAGTAATGTGTCAGGAACTGCTGCAGGAGAGCCTTATGCCAGACTTTGCTGAGGAAACAATCCACCGTGCACCGAGGAGACCCTCCCCGAGAGAATACTAGGCTGCTTTCGCCTTGCATGCAGTTTGCTCCTATGTGATATGGGAAACAGTGAACATTTGCAGTAAGAAGGCGGTCTTCTCTGTACACCCTCTATCTCAAAGACGTAAGTGGGCTTCGAATAGGCCTTAGCACGAGCCACACGGAAGTCACAGAAGAAGACGCTCTGAAATAACAGCAGTGGAGGCAAGTCGGCTTTGGATTCAGCTTGCGTGGGTGAAAGAAAGCAGTGCGCGATGCCCCATTCAAGGAATCATCGAAGTCGTTGCAGTGGATGCTGAAAGTGAGCTTGCAACGTGCTTTCCGTGTCTGTCCTGTGTGCCTGCACTCTGAGCGCCTGAGTGAGGTCTGCTGTGTGGAGCTCTCTTTCGCTGAGCGGTGGACTCTCGCTTGTGTGGCCATTAACGTGAGGCCTTGCTGAGGAAGCCTGGCTGTCAGAAGAATGCCCGCATACAATGAATCCAGCTTGGAAGTTTAAAAAGCCGCTTTTTTTCGGCTACTACCTGGCTGCTTCCGAGAGGCCCAGGTTGGTCTGTGGGGGTGTGTAAGCCGGGCTGACTGTGTGTAAGCCACAGTCTGAGCTTTGAAAAAAAGAGGTGCACATTGGCTTTAGTCCCTCAGCATCACGTCAGCAAGAGGTGTGTGCAAGCTTCCCCAAAGCCTGGTGGCGAATGGGCGCTAAGCGTCAGAGCTGTTGTCCTGCAGAGAAGGCTCTGAGGCTGTCTCTGTGCAAGTGACATATCCAGACTGACAGCTAAACACACTGCTGTGTCAAGGCGAGCTTCTCATGTCTACTTGTACTCCCAGACACAAGGGTACTGTGAAGCGGTCTTCTGCCCAGCCTCAGGGGAAGAGGCAGAGCAAGTTGCTTTCTGCACAGCACTGGAAGCGGGACGGATGGGCGTTCTGTTCAACACGTGAAAAGCAGGCAGCACCAGAAGCCTCTGTCAAGTAAGCTCCTCTGTATGGCTAGTGAAGCTTAATTCAAACCTGCAATGGAAATTGTTCTGGGGTAACTGAGCTCTAACTCCACGATCTAACACTTTCAGTTACTTTCTCCTAACTCATACAGAGTGGAACGGCCAAACGTAGGTGTGCATGGTGTCCTCTCTGGATGCACCTTAAGTCCGAGAGACACGTGTGCTGTGAATAGGACTTGCAAGTACGTTTAAGGGAAGATGCCGTTGGGACTCCTTCAGCTGATCATCCGTTCCTCAGAACAAAGCTCTTCTCTGGGCCAGAACTCCATCAGCCTGAACTAACCACGTGCAGCCCAGCTCTCTCTTTGTGAGCTGCAGGGAGAAAGAATCCTTTGCTATGATTCTAAAGCTAAATGCTTTAGGGCAGTCCTAAGACTTCTGCATTCAAGCACACTGAGGCCAAGCCTTCCGTGCGTGGCTGTTTTGTCCACAGGTTTGGAATCATACGGGAGGTCCTTGTTTCCTGGGGGTGCTAGAAGAGGACGCACAGAACCGGAGTGTCCTGGGGAGTAAAAGCTATGCCCTGAAGATGTCCTTGTAGTAAAGTGTCAGAAACTGCTGCAGAAGAGCCTTATGCCAAACTCTGCTGGGGAAACAATCCACCGTGCACTGAGGAGACCCTCCCTGAGAGAATACTACGCTGATTTCCCCTTGCATGCAACTTGCTCCTATGTGATATAGGAAACTTAGTCAACATTGCAGTAGAAGGCTATGTACACTTGATCTCTTTTGTGCTTTTCGGGTTTGTTGTGTGTGCAGTGTGCGGTACGTGTTGTTGGTATATGGTAGGGAGTGGTTTGTGGTGCTTTTCTGTGATTCTGTGTGCATTCTCTGTTGTGATACGCTGTGTGTGCTGTGTTCTTGTGTGTTTGGCGTTGTGCTGTCTTTGGTCTGTGGGTCTCGCTTGTTTCGTCTGTGTTGTGTGTTGTCCGTGTTGTGTGTATTTTGTACGTAATATGTGCGGTACAGGTTCCTTACTGCTTGATGAGTACGCGGTTCTGTGTATTTTTCACTGGGGGTGTGTGTGTGTCATGTGTGATGCTGTTATTTGTGAGTTGTGTTGTGTGTGTTGAGTGGTTCTTTGTGTATTGTATGTTTTGCCTTTTTTTGATGAGTTATCTGTTGGCGGTTGTGTATGTTGTGTGTTTGGTGTGTGGCTTCCAGTCTAATGTTTAGTGTGAAATGGGTCTGGTCTTTCCTTGGTCTGTTGTGTTATGTACTGTGTTCTGGGTTGTGTGAGTGCCGTCCATATGCTTGCTGTGTGTTACATACTGGGTAGATGTCGGTTGGTCTGTGTAGTTTGAGCGTTGTGTGTGACGTTGATTTAGCGTTGTGTCAGACGTGTCGTGTGCATGTGCTTGTTGCGTGTGTGTTTGTGGGTTTTGGTTCGTGCTGTCTGCGTGTGGGCCTGTGCGTGCTGTGTGTTGTATGCTTGTGGTTGTGTGTGCTGTGTGTAGTGCATTATATGTGTGTTGCATGTGTTTTCATCAGTTGTGGATTTATTTCTATGTGTTGTGTCAGCTTTTTGTGTATGATTGTGATGTGTGTGCTGTGTTAGAGAGCTTGTGTGTGTGTGTGTGTGGCTGTTTGAGTTACGCACACGATGTGAGATGCGTTGACTGTGTGTGGTTGTGCTTGTCTAGTATGTCTCTTGGTGTGCGCAGTACGTAGTCTGTGAACGTTTTTCGTGTGTATTGTGAGCAGTTATGTGCCTTGAAGGGTGTGTGGTGTGTGTATTGCGACTACTGTGCTGCTCATTTCTGTGTTGCGTGTGTGTTCTGCGTTGTTCTCCTGTGTGAGGCTGTACGTGTGGTGTGTCTGTGCGTGGTTGTGTGTGTAGTGTGTGAAATGTGTGCCATTTGCCTTCTTTGTTGATTATGTGCGTTTTGCCTAAGGATTTGTGAGTTTTGTGTGTTTTGTGTGTGTGACTGTGATTTGTGTGTGGTTGTGTTTCAGTGGTTGAGTGTGTGTTGTTTGTCATGTATGTGATGTGAGATGTGTTGTCTGTGTGTGGTTGTGCTTGTTTAGCGTGCCTCGTTGCGTGTGCTGCACATACTCTCCCAAATGTGATTTTTGTGTTCTATGAGAAACATGTGCTTTGTTGTGTCTGGTGTGTGCCCTGTGACTGTTGTTTTGTTACTTTCCGCGTTTCTTGTGTGTGTGTGTGCGCATTGCGTGGCGGTGCCCGTGTGTGTATATGTGTGTGGGGTGTCTGTGTGCAGTGGTGTGTGGAGTGCTTGGTGTGTGAACTGCGTGCGTTTATTTTTTGGTTGTGAGTTTGGGGTGTGGTTTTGCATGTGTTGTGCGTGTTTTGCGAGTGTGATTGTGATACGTGTTTGAAAGTTTGTGTGTGTGATTGGTTGTTATGTGTGTGAGGTGAGATGTGTTATCTGTATGTGGTTTTGCTTGTGTAGTGTGCCTCATTTTGTGTGTGTGGTGTGTACATGGTTAAATGTGGTTTGTGAGGGTTGGGAGCCCTTATGTCCTGTGATGTTTGTGGGGTATGTTGTTTCATACGTTGTGCTGTTTGCGTGTTGAGTTGGGTGTGTTCTCCATATCTTTGTGTTTGTGGGTGTTTACTTGTGTTTGCTGTGGTTATTCCTTGAGTGTGTGTTGTGTGTGGCTTTATGTGTGGTAGGTAGTGGTTACGTCGGTCTGTGTGCCCTGACGTTAATGCAGGGTGTTGTGTGTGCTTTGAGTTGTGATGTTTAATTTGTGTGTGATGCTTGTGTGTGTCGCACGACGTATTTTTCTGCGATTTGTGTATTATTTTGTGTGTTGTGGTGATGTACTGATGTGTTTGTTTTAATGTGTGTGTCGTGTGTGCTATGTTTGTGTCGTGCATCCTTTTTGTGATGTTTTGTGTTTGTTGAGTTTTGTGTCATGTGTGAAGTACATTGTCTTTTGTGCATACGGTAGGGCGTGTTCTGTGGTGTTGGTTGTGTGATCGTGTGTGTATTCTGTGTTGTGTTACATGTTTGCGTGCTGTGTTATTGTGTGTCCTTAGCTGTGAAGTCTGTGATGTGCTGGTTTAATGTGCGTGGCGGTGTTTGTGTGGTTGTGTGTGTGTTTCCTGTGTGTTTCGTTCTTTCTGTGTTGTGACTGTTGTGTATGTGATGTGTGCAGTTTGGGTACTTTGTTGTCTGTAGTGTGTGTTCTGTGTGTCTTTGTGGAGTGCTGTGTGACTGGTGCGGTTGTGGGTGGTTCTGTGTTGGGTGTTGTGCGCTTGGAGTGTGTCTTTGTGTGTTGTATGTTTGGCGTCTTTTGTGTAGCGTGTTGTGTTCGTGGTTGGGAATGTTATGTGGTCTGTGAATAGTTTTCTGTTTCATGTTTCATGTGTGATGTGACCGCACGTGCGTTGCGTGATGTACCACGTACTGTTCTCAGTTGCATGTGTGTGTTGTGTGTATTCTTATCTGTTTTGTGTATTGTGTGTGTGTTGTTTGTTCTGTGTATTTTATGTGTTGTGTGGGATATTGTGTGTTGTGTCTGATATGCTGTTTGCTTTGCATTGTGTGTTCTGTGAGGCTCTGTGTGCTGAAAGTTTCATGTGTGTTTTGTGTGATGTGTGTAGTGTGTGAAATGTGTGTTCCATAAATTTCGTGATCTTTCTGTTGTGGTTTGTGTATTTTTCGCACGTCGTTTGGCATCTCTTGTGTGTGGGGTGAGTTCTGCATGTGTGATTGTGATTTTTGTGTGGTTGTGTGGGCGTTTGCTTGTTACGCGTGTGATGTGAAATGTGTTGTCTGTGTGTGGTTGTGCTTGTTTAGCATGCCCCATTGTGTGTGCTGTGTGTACTCCGAAATGGGATTCATGTGTGTTGTGAGCAATTATGAGCTTTGATGTGTCTGGCGTGTGCCTTGTGGCTTGTGTTGTTACAATTTGGGTTTCGTGTGTGTGCGTTTTGCACAGTGCAGCCCGTGCCTGGATATGAGTGTGCGTTGTCTGCGCGTGAATGTGTGTGTGGTTTGTAGTGTGTGAAATGTGCGCTATGGGGGTTTTTGTTGGTTGCGTGTTTCCCGTGTGGTTTTGTATTTGGTGCAAGTGTTTTGCGTGTGTGATGGTGATCTGTGTTCGTCTGTGTTTGAGGGTCGTGTGTTTGTTCGGTTGAGTTAAGTGTGTGACCTGAGATGTGTTGTCTGTGTGTGATTGTGGTTGTGTAGTGTGCCTCATTGTGTGTGTTGCGTGTACTAATTGAACTGTGGTTTGTGTGAGTTGTGTGCTTTTATGTCCTGTGGTGTTTGTGGTGTATGTTGTTGTCTATGTTGCGCTGTGTGCATGTTTAGAGGTTCTGTATGTTCTCTATGTACGTGTTTGTGGGTGTTTACTTGCGTGTGTCGTGGTTGTTCCTTGAGCATGTGTTGTGTGTGGCTTTTTGTGTGTTATGCAGTGGCCGCATTGTTGTGCGCGTGCGTGTTGCATTGTTAATGCGGGGTGTTGTGTGTGTCATGAGTTGTGATGTTAATTTCTGTGTGCGATGTTTGTGTGTGTTGTGTGATGAGGTTCTGTTGATCTGTGTTTTGTGTTTGTGTTGAGTGTATTCTCTGTGTGTTGCCTATTGTGCGTGTGTGCGTGTGTTGCGTGGTCTGTGTGTTTTGCAAGTTGTGTGAGATTGTGTGTCATGAATGATGTGCTTCGTGTATATGTTGTGTGTTTGGCATTGCACATTCTGTGAGGCTCTGTGTGCTGTATGTATTATTTGTGTTTGCAGTGATGTGTGTAGTTTGTGAAATGTGTGTTGCATAAATTCGGAGTTCTTTTTGTTGTGGTTTGTGTGTGTTTTGCACGTGGGTTTGTATGTGTTGTGGGGGTGGTGTGCGTTTTGCATGTGTGATTGTGATCTGTGTGCGGTTGTGTTTGACACGTGGTGAGTGTGGTTGGCTGTTTTGAGTAATGAGTGTGATATGTGAGGTGTGTACTCTGTGGGGTCATGGATGGTCAGTGAGCCTCACTGTGTGTGTTGTGTTTACTCTGAGGACCGTGGTTCATGTGTATTGTGTGCAGTTATGTTCTCGGTGTGTGGGGGTTTTGATGTTTAGTGTGATGTGCTGTTTGTGTGTTGAGAGGCTTCTGCATTCAAGCGCACTGAAGAGAGCCTCTAGTGATTGTCCATTTTCTCCACAGGTTTGTTATCCTCCGGGAGGGCCTTGATTACTGAGGGCGCTCAAAGAGGACGTCCCTTTAATAGCCATGCCCTGAAGATGCCTTTGTAGTAATGTGTCAGGAACTGCTGCAGGAGAGCCTTATGCCAGACTTTGCTGAGGAAACAATCCACCGTGCACCGAGGAGACCCTCCCCGAGAGAATACTAGGCTGCTTTCGCCTTGCATGCAGTTTGCTCCTATGTGATATGGGAAACAGTGAACATTTGCAGTAAGAAGGCGGTCTTCTCTGTACACCCTCTATCTCAAAGACGTAAGTGGGCTTCGAATAGGCCTTAGCACGAGCCACACGGAAGTCACAGAAGAAGACGCTCTGAAATAACAGCAGTGGAGGCAAGTCGGCTTTGGATTCAGCTTGCGTGGGTGAAAGAAAGCAGTGCGCGATGCCCCATTCAAGGAATCATCGAAGTCGTTGCAGTGGATGCTGAAAGTGAGCTTGCAACGTGCTTTCCGTGTCTGTCCTGTGTGCCTGCACTCTGAGCGCCTGAGTGAGGTCTGCTGTGTGGAGCTGTCTTTCGCTGAGCGGTGGACTCTCGCTTGTGTGGCCATTAACGTGAGGCCTTGCTGAGGAAGCCTGGCTGTCAGAAGAATGCCCGCATACAATGAATCCAGCTTGGAAGTTTAAAAAGCCGCTTTTTTTCGGCTACTACCTGGCTGCTTCCGAGAGGCCCAGGTTGGTCTGTGGGGGTGTGTAAGCCGGGCTGACTGTGTGTAAGCCACAGTCTGAGCTTTGAAAAAAAGAGGTGCACATTGGCTTTAGTCCCTCAGCATCACGTCAGCAAGAGGTGTGTGCAAGCTTCCCCAAAGCCTGGTGGCGAATGGGCGCTAAGCGTCAGAGCTGTTGTCCTGCAGAGAAGGCTCTGAGGCTGTCTCTGTGCAAGTGACATATCCAGACTGACAGCTAAACACACTGCTGTGTCAAGGCGAGCTTCTCATGTCTACTTGTACTCCCAGACACAAGGGTACTGTGAAGCGGTCTTCTGCCCAGCCTCAGGGGAAGAGGCAGAGCAAGTTGCTTTCTGCACAGCACTGGAAGCGGGACGGATGGGCGTTCTGTTCAACACGTGAAAAGCAGGCAGCACCAGAAGCCTCTGTCAAGTAAGCTCCTCTGTATGGCTAGTGAAGCTTAATTCAAACCTGCAATGGAAATTGTTCTGGGGTAACTGAGCTCTAACTCCACGATCTAACACTTTCAGTTACTTTCTCCTAACTCATACAGAGTGGAACGGCCAAACGTAGGTGTGCATGGTGTCCTCTCTGGATGCACCTTAAGTCCGAGAGACACGTGTGCTGTGAATAGGACTTGCAAGTACGTTTAAGGGAAGATGCCGTTGGGACTCCTTCAGCTGATCATCCGTTCCTCAGAACAAAGCTCTTCTCTGGGCCAGAACTCCATCAGCCTGAACTAACCACGTGCAGCCCAGCTCTCTCTTTGTGAGCTGCAGGGAGAAAGAATCCTTTGCTATGATTCTAAAGCTAAATGCTTTAGGGCAGTCCTAAGACTTCTGCATTCAAGCACACTGAGGCCAAGCCTTCCGTGCGTGGCTGTTTTGTCCACAGGTTTGGAATCATACGGGAGGTCCTTGTTTCCTGGGGGTGCTAGAAGAGGACGCACAGAACCGGAGTGTCCTGGGGAGTAAAAGCTATGCCCTGAAGATGTCCTTGTAGTAAAGTGTCAGAAACTGCTGCAGAAGAGCCTTATGCCAAACTCTGCTGGGGAAACAATCCACCGTGCACTGAGGAGACCCTCCCTGAGAGAATACTACGCTGATTTCCCCTTGCATGCAACTTGCTCCTATGTGATATAGGAAACTTAGTCAACATTGCAGTAGAAGGCTATGTACACTTGATCTCTTTTGTGCTTTTCGGGTTTGTTGTGTGTGCAGTGTGCGGTACGTGTTGTTGGTATATGGTAGGGAGTGGTTTGTGGTGCTTTTCTGTGATTCTGTGTGCATTCTCTGTTGTGATACGCTGTGTGTGCTGTGTTCTTGTGTGTTTGGCGTTGTGCTGTCTTTGGTCTGTGGGTCTCGCTTGTTTCGTCTGTGTTGTGTGTTGTCCGTGTTGTGTGTATTTTGTACGTAATATGTGCGGTACAGGTTCCTTACTGCTTGATGAGTACGCGGTTCTGTGTATTTTTCACTGGGGGTGTGTGTGTGTCATGTGTGATGCTGTTATTTGTGAGTTGTGTTGTGTGTGTTGAGTGGTTCTTTGTGTATTGTATGTTTTGCCTTTTTTTGATGAGTTATCTGTTGGCGGTTGTGTATGTTGTGTGTTTGGTGTGTGGCTTCCAGTCTAATGTTTAGTGTGAAATGGGTCTGGTCTTTCCTTGGTCTGTTGTGTTATGTACTGTGTTCTGGGTTGTGTGAGTGCCGTCCATATGCTTGCTGTGTGTTACATACTGGGTAGATGTCGGTTGGTCTGTGTAGTTTGAGCGTTGTGTGTGACGTTGATTTAGCGTTGTGTCAGACGTGTTGTGTGCATGTGCTTGTTGCGTGTGTGTTTGTGGGTTTTGGTTCGTGCTGTCTGCGTGTGGGCCTGTGCGTGCTGTGTGTTGTATGCTTGTGGTTGTGTGTGCTGTGTGTAGTGCATTATATGTGTGTTGCATGTGTTTTCATCAGTTGTGGATTTATTTCTATGTGTTGTGTCAGCTTTTTGTGTATGATTGTGATGTGTGTGCTGTGTTAGAGAGCTTGTGTGTGTGTGTGTGTGGCTGTTTGAGTTACGCACACGATGTGAGATGCGTTGACTGTGTGTGGTTGTGCTTGTCTAGTATGTCTCTTGGTGTGCGCAGTACGTAGTCTGTGAACGTTTTTCGTGTGTATTGTGAGCAGTTATGTGCCTTGAAGGGTGTGTGGTGTGTGTATTGCGACTACTGTGCTGCTCATTTCTGTGTTGCGTGTGTGTTCTGCGTTGTTCTCCTGTGTGAGGCTGTACGTGTGGTGTGTCTGTGCGTGGTTGTGTGTGTAGTGTGTGAAATGTGTGCCATTTGCCTTCTTTGTTGATTATGTGCGTTTTGCCTAAGGATTTGTGAGTTTTGTGTGTTTTGTGTGTGTGACTGTGATTTGTGTGTGGTTGTGTTTCAGTGGTTGAGTGTGTGTTGTTTGTCATGTATGTGATGTGAGATGTGTTGTCTGTGTGTGGTTGTGCTTGTTTAGCGTGCCTCGTTGCGTGTGCTGCACATACTCTCCCAAATGTGATTTTTGTGTTCTATGAGAAACATGTGCTTTGTTGTGTCTGGTGTGTGCCCTGTGACTGTTGTTTTGTTACTTTCCGCGTTTCTTGTGTGTGTGTGTGCGCATTGCGTGGCGGTGCCCGTGTGTGTATATGTGTGTGGGGTGTCTGTGTGCAGTGGTGTGTGGAGTGCTTGGTGTGTGAACTGCGTGCGTTTATTTTTTGGTTGTGAGTTTGGGGTGTGGTTTTGCATGTGTTGTGCGTGTTTTGCGAGTGTGATTGTGATACGTGTTTGAAAGTTTGTGTGTGTGATTGGTTGTTATGTGTGTGAGGTGAGATGTGTTATCTGTATGTGGTTTTGCTTGTGTAGTGTGCCTCATTTTGTGTGTGTGGTGTGTACATGGTTAAATGTGGTTTGTGAGGGTTGGGAGCCCTTATGTCCTGTGATGTTTGTGGGGTATGTTGTTTCATACGTTGTGCTGTTTGCGTGTTGAGTTGGGTGTGTTCTCCATATCTTTGTGTTTGTGGGTGTTTACTTGTGTTTGCTGTGGTTATTCCTTGAGTGTGTGTTGTGTGTGGCTTTATGTGTGGTAGGTAGTGGTTACGTCGGTCTGTGTGCCCTGACGTTAATGCAGGGTGTTGTGTGTGCTTTGAGTTGTGATGTTTAATTTGTGTGTGATGCTTGTGTGTGTCGCACGACGTATTTTTCTGCGATTTGTGTATTATTTTGTGTGTTGTGGTGATGTACTGATGTGTTTGTTTTAATGTGTGTGTCGTGTGTGCTATGTTTGTGTCGTGCATCCTTTTTGTGATGTTTTGTGTTTGTTGAGTTTTGTGTCATGTGTGAAGTACATTGTCTTTTGTGCATACGGTAGGGCGTGTTCTGTGGTGTTGGTTGTGTGATCGTGTGTGTATTCTGTGTTGTGTTACATGTTTGCGTGCTGTGTTATTGTGTGTCCTTAGCTGTGAAGTCTGTGATGTGCTGGTTTAATGTGCGTGGCGGTGTTTGTGTGGTTGTGTGTGTGTTTCCTGTGTGTTTCGTTCTTTCTGTGTTGTGACTGTTGTGTATGTGATGTGTGCAGTTTGGGTACTTTGTTGTCTGTAGTGTGTGTTCTGTGTGTCTTTGTGGAGTGCTGTGTGACTGGTGCGGTTGTGGGTGGTTCTGTGTTGGGTGTTGTGCGCTTGGAGTGTGTCTTTGTGTGTTGTATGTTTGGCGTCTTTTGTGTAGCGTGTTGTGTTCGTGGTTGGGAATGTTATGTGGTCTGTGAATAGTTTTCTGTTTCATGTTTCATGTGTGATGTGACCGCACGTGCGTTGCGTGATGTACCACGTACTGTTCTCAGTTGCATGTGTGTGTTGTGTGTATTCTTATCTGTTTTGTGTATTGTGTGTGTGTTGTTTGTTCTGTGTATTTTATGTGTTGTGTGGGATATTGTGTGTTGTGTCTGATATGCTGTTTGCTTTGCATTGTGTGTTCTGTGAGGCTCTGTGTGCTGAAAGTTTCATGTGTGTTTTGTGTGATGTGTGTAGTGTGTGAAATGTGTGTTCCATAAATTTCGTGATCTTTCTGTTGTGGTTTGTGTATTTTTCGCACGTCGTTTGGCATCTCTTGTGTGTGGGGTGAGTTCTGCATGTGTGATTGTGATTTTTGTGTGGTTGTGTGGGCGTTTGCTTGTTACGCGTGTGATGTGAAATGTGTTGTCTGTGTGTGGTTGTGCTTGTTTAGCATGCCCCATTGTGTGTGCTGTGTGTACTCCGAAATGGGATTCATGTGTGTTGTGAGCAATTATGAGCTTTGATGTGTCTGGCGTGTGCCTTGTGGCTTGTGTTGTTACAATTTGGGTTTCGTGTGTGTGCGTTTTGCACAGTGCAGCCCGTGCCTGGATATGAGTGTGCGTTGTCTGCGCGTGAATGTGTGTGTGGTTTGTAGTGTGTGAAATGTGCGCTATGGGGGTTTTTGTTGGTTGCGTGTTTCCCGTGTGGTTTTGTATTTGGTGCAAGTGTTTTGCGTGTGTGATGGTGATCTGTGTTCGTCTGTGTTTGAGGGTCGTGTGTTTGTTCGGTTGAGTTAAGTGTGTGACCTGAGATGTGTTGTCTGTGTGTGATTGTGGTTGTGTAGTGTGCCTCATTGTGTGTGTTGCGTGTACTAATTGAACTGTGGTTTGTGTGAGTTGTGTGCTTTTATGTCCTGTGGTGTTTGTGGTGTATGTTGTTGTCTATGTTGCGCTGTGTGCATGTTTAGAGGTTCTGTATGTTCTCTATGTACGTGTTTGTGGGTGTTTACTTGCGTGTGTCGTGGTTGTTCCTTGAGCATGTGTTGTGTGTGGCTTTTTGTGTGTTATGCAGTGGCCGCATTGTTGTGCGCGTGCGTGTTGCATTGTTAATGCGGGGTGTTGTGTGTGTCATGAGTTGTGATGTTAATTTCTGTGTGCGATGTTTGTGTGTGTTGTGTGATGAGGTTCTGTTGATCTGTGTTTTGTGTTTGTGTTGAGTGTATTCTCTGTGTGTTGCCTATTGTGCGTGTGTGCGTGTGTTGCGTGGTCTGTGTGTTTTGCAAGTTGTGTGAGATTGTGTGTCATGAATGATGTGCTTCGTGTATATGTTGTGTGTTTGGCATTGCACATTCTGTGAGGCTCTGTGTGCTGTATGTATTATTTGTGTTTGCAGTGATGTGTGTAGTTTGTGAAATGTGTGTTGCATAAATTCGGAGTTCTTTTTGTTGTGGTTTGTGTGTGTTTTGCACGTGGGTTTGTATGTGTTGTGGGGGTGGTGTGCGTTTTGCATGTGTGATTGTGATCTGTGTGCGGTTGTGTTTGACACGTGGTGAGTGTGGTTGGCTGTTTTGAGTAATGAGTGTGATATGTGAGGTGTGTACTCTGTGGGGTCATGGATGGTCAGTGAGCCTCACTGTGTGTGTTGTGTTTACTCTGAGGACCGTGGTTCATGTGTATTGTGTGCAGTTATGTTCTCGGTGTGTGGGGGTTTTGATGTTTAGTGTGATGTGCTGTTTGTGTGTTGAGAGGCTTCTGCATTCAAGCGCACTGAAGAGAGCCTCTAGTGATTGTCCATTTTCTCCACAGGTTTGTTATCCTCCGGGAGGGCCTTGATTACTGAGGGCGCTCAAAGAGGACGTCCCTTTAATAGCCATGCCCTGAAGATGCCTTTGTAGTAATGTGTCAGGAACTGCTGCAGGAGAGCCTTATGCCAGACTTTGCTGAGGAAACAATCCACCGTGCACCGAGGAGACCCTCCCCGAGAGAATACTAGGCTGCTTTCGCCTTGCATGCAGTTTGCTCCTATGTGATATGGGAAACAGTGAACATTTGCAGTAAGAAGGCGGTCTTCTCTGTACACCCTCTATCTCAAAGACGTAAGTGGGCTTCGAATAGGCCTTAGCACGAGCCACACGGAAGTCACAGAAGAAGACGCTCTGAAATAACAGCAGTGGAGGCAAGTCGGCTTTGGATTCAGCTTGCGTGGGTGAAAGAAAGCAGTGCGCGATGCCCCATTCAAGGAATCATCGAAGTCGTTGCAGTGGATGCTGAAAGTGAGCTTGCAACGTGCTTTCCGTGTCTGTCCTGTGTGCCTGCACTCTGAGCGCCTGAGTGAGGTCTGCTGTGTGGAGCTGTCTTTCGCTGAGCGGTGGACTCTCGCTTGTGTGGCCATTAACGTGAGGCCTTGCTGAGGAAGCCTGGCTGTCAGAAGAATGCCCGCATACAATGAATCCAGCTTGGAAGTTTAAAAAGCCGCTTTTTTTCGGCTACTACCTGGCTGCTTCCGAGAGGCCCAGGTTGGTCTGTGGGGGTGTGTAAGCCGGGCTGACTGTGTGTAAGCCACAGTCTGAGCTTTGAAAAAAAGAGGTGCACATTGGCTTTAGTCCCTCAGCATCACGTCAGCAAGAGGTGTGTGCAAGCTTCCCCAAAGCCTGGTGGCGAATGGGCGCTAAGCGTCAGAGCTGTTGTCCTGCAGAGAAGGCTCTGAGGCTGTCTCTGTGCAAGTGACATATCCAGACTGACAGCTAAACACACTGCTGTGTCAAGGCGAGCTTCTCATGTCTACTTGTACTCCCAGACACAAGGGTACTGTGAAGCGGTCTTCTGCCCAGCCTCAGGGGAAGAGGCAGAGCAAGTTGCTTTCTGCACAGCACTGGAAGCGGGACGGATGGGCGTTCTGTTCAACACGTGAAAAGCAGGCAGCACCAGAAGCCTCTGTCAAGTAAGCTCCTCTGTATGGCTAGTGAAGCTTAATTCAAACCTGCAATGGAAATTGTTCTGGGGTAACTGAGCTCTAACTCCACGATCTAACACTTTCAGTTACTTTCTCCTAACTCATACAGAGTGGAACGGCCAAACGTAGGTGTGCATGGTGTCCTCTCTGGATGCACCTTAAGTCCGAGAGACACGTGTGCTGTGAATAGGACTTGCAAGTACGTTTAAGGGAAGATGCCGTTGGGACTCCTTCAGCTGATCATCCGTTCCTCAGAACAAAGCTCTTCTCTGGGCCAGAACTCCATCAGCCTGAACTAACCACGTGCAGCCCAGCTCTCTCTTTGTGAGCTGCAGGGAGAAAGAATCCTTTGCTATGATTCTAAAGCTAAATGCTTTAGGGCAGTCCTAAGACTTCTGCATTCAAGCACACTGAGGCCAAGCCTTCCGTGCGTGGCTGTTTTGTCCACAGGTTTGGAATCATACGGGAGGTCCTTGTTTCCTGGGGGTGCTAGAAGAGGACGCACAGAACCGGAGTGTCCTGGGGAGTAAAAGCTATGCCCTGAAGATGTCCTTGTAGTAAAGTGTCAGAAACTGCTGCAGAAGAGCCTTATGCCAAACTCTGCTGGGGAAACAATCCACCGTGCACTGAGGAGACCCTCCCTGAGAGAATACTACGCTGATTTCCCCTTGCATGCAACTTGCTCCTATGTGATATAGGAAACTTAGTCAACATTGCAGTAGAAGGCTATGTACACTTGATCTCTTTTGTGCTTTTCGGGTTTGTTGTGTGTGCAGTGTGCGGTACGTGTTGTTGGTATATGGTAGGGAGTGGTTTGTGGTGCTTTTCTGTGATTCTGTGTGCATTCTCTGTTGTGATACGCTGTGTGTGCTGTGTTCTTGTGTGTTTGGCGTTGTGCTGTCTTTGGTCTGTGGGTCTCGCTTGTTTCGTCTGTGTTGTGTGTTGTCCGTGTTGTGTGTATTTTGTACGTAATATGTGCGGTACAGGTTCCTTACTGCTTGATGAGTACGCGGTTCTGTGTATTTTTCACTGGGGGTGTGTGTGTGTCATGTGTGATGCTGTTATTTGTGAGTTGTGTTGTGTGTGTTGAGTGGTTCTTTGTGTATTGTATGTTTTGCCTTTTTTTGATGAGTTATCTGTTGGCGGTTGTGTATGTTGTGTGTTTGGTGTGTGGCTTCCAGTCTAATGTTTAGTGTGAAATGGGTCTGGTCTTTCCTTGGTCTGTTGTGTTATGTACTGTGTTCTGGGTTGTGTGAGTGCCGTCCATATGCTTGCTGTGTGTTACATACTGGGTAGATGTCGGTTGGTCTGTGTAGTTTGAGCGTTGTGTGTGACGTTGATTTAGCGTTGTGTCAGACGTGTTGTGTGCATGTGCTTGTTGCGTGTGTGTTTGTGGGTTTTGGTTCGTGCTGTCTGCGTGTGGGCCTGTGCGTGCTGTGTGTTGTATGCTTGTGGTTGTGTGTGCTGTGTGTAGTGCATTATATGTGTGTTGCATGTGTTTTCATCAGTTGTGGATTTATTTCTATGTGTTGTGTCAGCTTTTTGTGTATGATTGTGATGTGTGTGCTGTGTTAGAGAGCTTGTGTGTGTGTGTGTGTGGCTGTTTGAGTTACGCACACGATGTGAGATGCGTTGACTGTGTGTGGTTGTGCTTGTCTAGTATGTCTCTTGGTGTGCGCAGTACGTAGTCTGTGAACGTTTTTCGTGTGTATTGTGAGCAGTTATGTGCCTTGAAGGGTGTGTGGTGTGTGTATTGCGACTACTGTGCTGCTCATTTCTGTGTTGCGTGTGTGTTCTGCGTTGTTCTCCTGTGTGAGGCTGTACGTGTGGTGTGTCTGTGCGTGGTTGTGTGTGTAGTGTGTGAAATGTGTGCCATTTGCCTTCTTTGTTGATTATGTGCGTTTTGCCTAAGGATTTGTGAGTTTTGTGTGTTTTGTGTGTGTGACTGTGATTTGTGTGTGGTTGTGTTTCAGTGGTTGAGTGTGTGTTGTTTGTCATGTATGTGATGTGAGATGTGTTGTCTGTGTGTGGTTGTGCTTGTTTAGCGTGCCTCGTTGCGTGTGCTGCACATACTCTCCCAAATGTGATTTTTGTGTTCTATGAGAAACATGTGCTTTGTTGTGTCTGGTGTGTGCCCTGTGACTGTTGTTTTGTTACTTTCCGCGTTTCTTGTGTGTGTGTGTGCGCATTGCGTGGCGGTGCCCGTGTGTGTATATGTGTGTGGGGTGTCTGTGTGCAGTGGTGTGTGGAGTGCTTGGTGTGTGAACTGCGTGCGTTTATTTTTTGGTTGTGAGTTTGGGGTGTGGTTTTGCATGTGTTGTGCGTGTTTTGCGAGTGTGATTGTGATACGTGTTTGAAAGTTTGTGTGTGTGATTGGTTGTTATGTGTGTGAGGTGAGATGTGTTATCTGTATGTGGTTTTGCTTGTGTAGTGTGCCTCATTTTGTGTGTGTGGTGTGTACATGGTTAAATGTGGTTTGTGAGGGTTGGGAGCCCTTATGTCCTGTGATGTTTGTGGGGTATGTTGTTTCATACGTTGTGCTGTTTGCGTGTTGAGTTGGGTGTGTTCTCCATATCTTTGTGTTTGTGGGTGTTTACTTGTGTTTGCTGTGGTTATTCCTTGAGTGTGTGTTGTGTGTGGCTTTATGTGTGGTAGGTAGTGGTTACGGCGGTCTGTGTGCCCTGACGTTAATGCAGGGTGTTGTGTGTGCTTTGAGTTGTGATGTTTAATTTGTGTGTGATGCTTGTGTGTGTCGCACGACGTATTTTTCTGCGATTTGTGTATTATTTTGTGTGTTGTGGTGATGTACTGATGTGTTTGTTTTAATGTGTGTGTCGTGTGTGCTATGTTTGTGTCGTGCATCCTTTTTGTGATGTTTTGTGTTTGTTGAGTTTTGTGTCATGTGTGAAGTACATTGTCTTTTGTGCATACGGTAGGGCGTGTTCTGTGGTGTTGGTTGTGTGATCGTGTGTGTATTCTGTGTTGTGTTACATGTTTGCGTGCTGTGTTATTGTGTGTCCTTAGCTGTGAAGTCTGTGATGTGCTGGTTTAATGTGCGTGGCGGTGTTTGTGTGGTTGTGTGTGTGTTTCCTGTGTGTTTCGTTCTTTCTGTGTTGTGACTGTTGTGTATGTGATGTGTGCAGTTTGGGTACTTTGTTGTCTGTAGTGTGTGTTCTGTGTGTCTTTGTGGAGTGCTGTGTGACTGGTGCGGTTGTGGGTGGTTCTGTGTTGGGTGTTGTGCGCTTGGAGTGTGTCTTTGTGTGTTGTATGTTTGGCGTCTTTTGTGTAGCGTGTTGTGTTCGTGGTTGGGAATGTTATGTGGTCTGTGAATAGTTTTCTGTTTCATGTTTCATGTGTGATGTGACCGCACGTGCGTTGCGTGATGTACCACGTACTGTTCTCAGTTGCATGTGTGTGTTGTGTGTATTCTTATCTGTTTTGTGTATTGTGTGTGTGTTGTTTGTTCTGTGTATTTTATGTGTTGTGTGGGATATTGTGTGTTGTGTCTGATATGCTGTTTGCTTTGCATTGTGTGTTCTGTGAGGCTCTGTGTGCTGAAAGTTTCATGTGTGTTTTGTGTGATGTGTGTAGTGTGTGAAATGTGTGTTCCATAAATTTCGTGATCTTTCTGTTGTGGTTTGTGTATTTTTCGCACGTCGTTTGGCATCTCTTGTGTGTGGGGTGAGTTCTGCATGTGTGATTGTGATTTTTGTGTGGTTGTGTGGGCGTTTGCTTGTTACGCGTGTGATGTGAAATGTGTTGTCTGTGTGTGGTTGTGCTTGTTTAGCATGCCCCATTGTGTGTGCTGTGTGTACTCCGAAATGGGATTCATGTGTGTTGTGAGCAATTATGAGCTTTGATGTGTCTGGCGTGTGCCTTGTGGCTTGTGTTGTTACAATTTGGGTTTCGTGTGTGTGCGTTTTGCACAGTGCAGCCCGTGCCTGGATATGAGTGTGCGTTGTCTGCGCGTGAATGTGTGTGTGGTTTGTAGTGTGTGAAATGTGCGCTATGGGGGTTTTTGTTGGTTGCGTGTTTCCCGTGTGGTTTTGTATTTGGTGCAAGTGTTTTGCGTGTGTGATGGTGATCTGTGTTCGTCTGTGTTTGAGGGTCGTGTGTTTGTTCGGTTGAGTTAAGTGTGTGACCTGAGATGTGTTGTCTGTGTGTGATTGTGGTTGTGTAGTGTGCCTCATTGTGTGTGTTGCGTGTACTAATTGAACTGTGGTTTGTGTGAGTTGTGTGCTTTTATGTCCTGTGGTGTTTGTGGTGTATGTTGTTGTCTATGTTGCGCTGTGTGCATGTTTAGAGGTTCTGTATGTTCTCTATGTACGTGTTTGTGGGTGTTTACTTGCGTGTGTCGTGGTTGTTCCTTGAGCATGTGTTGTGTGTGGCTTTTTGTGTGTTATGCAGTGGCCGCATTGTTGTGCGCGTGCGTGTTGCATTGTTAATGCGGGGTGTTGTGTGTGTCATGAGTTGTGATGTTAATTTCTGTGTGCGATGTTTGTGTGTGTTGTGTGATGAGGTTCTGTTGATCTGTGTTTTGTGTTTGTGTTGAGTGTATTCTCTGTGTGTTGCCTATTGTGCGTGTGTGCGTGTGTTGCGTGGTCTGTGTGTTTTGCAAGTTGTGTGAGATTGTGTGTCATGAATGATGTGCTTCGTGTATATGTTGTGTGTTTGGCATTGCACATTCTGTGAGGCTCTGTGTGCTGTATGTATTATTTGTGTTTGCAGTGATGTGTGTAGTTTGTGAAATGTGTGTTGCATAAATTCGGAGTTCTTTTTGTTGTGGTTTGTGTGTGTTTTGCACGTGGGTTTGTATGTGTTGTGGGGGTGGTGTGCGTTTTGCATGTGTGATTGTGATCTGTGTGCGGTTGTGTTTGACACGTGGTGAGTGTGGTTGGCTGTTTTGAGTAATGAGTGTGATATGTGAGGTGTGTACTCTGTGGGGTCATGGATGGTCAGTGAGCCTCACTGTGTGTGTTGTGTTTACTCTGAGGACCGTGGTTCATGTGTATTGTGTGCAGTTATGTTCTCGGTGTGTGGGGGTTTTGATGTTTAGTGTGATGTGCTGTTTGTGTGTTGAGAGGCTTCTGCATTCAAGCGCACTGAAGAGAGCCTCTAGTGATTGTCCATTTTCTCCACAGGTTTGTTATCCTCCGGGAGGGCCTTGATTACTGAGGGCGCTCAAAGAGGACGTCCCTTTAATAGCCATGCCCTGAAGATGCCTTTGTAGTAATGTGTCAGGAACTGCTGCAGGAGAGCCTTATGCCAGACTTTGCTGAGGAAACAATCCACCGTGCACCGAGGAGACCCTCCCCGAGAGAATACTAGGCTGCTTTCGCCTTGCATGCAGTTTGCTCCTATGTGATATGGGAAACAGTGAACATTTGCAGTAAGAAGGCGGTCTTCTCTGTACACCCTCTATCTCAAAGACGTAAGTGGGCTTCGAATAGGCCTTAGCACGAGCCACACGGAAGTCACAGAAGAAGACGCTCTGAAATAACAGCAGTGGAGGCAAGTCGGCTTTGGATTCAGCTTGCGTGGGTGAAAGAAAGCAGTGCGCGATGCCCCATTCAAGGAATCATCGAAGTCGTTGCAGTGGATGCTGAAAGTGAGCTTGCAACGTGCTTTCCGTGTCTGTCCTGTGTGCCTGCACTCTGAGCGCCTGAGTGAGGTCTGCTGTGTGGAGCTGTCTTTCGCTGAGCGGTGGACTCTCGCTTGTGTGGCCATTAACGTGAGGCCTTGCTGAGGAAGCCTGGCTGTCAGAAGAATGCCCGCATACAATGAATCCAGCTTGGAAGTTTAAAAAGCCGCTTTTTTTCGGCTACTACCTGGCTGCTTCCGAGAGGCCCAGGTTGGTCTGTGGGGGTGTGTAAGCCGGGCTGACTGTGTGTAAGCCACAGTCTGAGCTTTGAAAAAAAGAGGTGCACATTGGCTTTAGTCCCTCAGCATCACGTCAGCAAGAGGTGTGTGCAAGCTTCCCCAAAGCCTGGTGGCGAATGGGCGCTAAGCGTCAGAGCTGTTGTCCTGCAGAGAAGGCTCTGAGGCTGTCTCTGTGCAAGTGACATATCCAGACTGACAGCTAAACACACTGCTGTGTCAAGGCGAGCTTCTCATGTCTACTTGTACTCCCAGACACAAGGGTACTGTGAAGCGGTCTTCTGCCCAGCCTCAGGGGAAGAGGCAGAGCAAGTTGCTTTCTGCACAGCACTGGAAGCGGGACGGATGGGCGTTCTGTTCAACACGTGAAAAGCAGGCAGCACCAGAAGCCTCTGTCAAGTAAGCTCCTCTGTATGGCTAGTGAAGCTTAATTCAAACCTGCAATGGAAATTGTTCTGGGGTAACTGAGCTCTAACTCCACGATCTAACACTTTCAGTTACTTTCTCCTAACTCATACAGAGTGGAACGGCCAAACGTAGGTGTGCATGGTGTCCTCTCTGGATGCACCTTAAGTCCGAGAGACACGTGTGCTGTGAATAGGACTTGCAAGTACGTTTAAGGGAAGATGCCGTTGGGACTCCTTCAGCTGATCATCCGTTCCTCAGAACAAAGCTCTTCTCTGGGCCAGAACTCCATCAGCCTGAACTAACCACGTGCAGCCCAGCTCTCTCTTTGTGAGCTGCAGGGAGAAAGAATCCTTTGCTATGATTCTAAAGCTAAATGCTTTAGGGCAGTCCTAAGACTTCTGCATTCAAGCACACTGAGGCCAAGCCTTCCGTGCGTGGCTGTTTTGTCCACAGGTTTGGAATCATACGGGAGGTCCTTGTTTCCTGGGGGTGCTAGAAGAGGACGCACAGAACCGGAGTGTCCTGGGGAGTAAAAGCTATGCCCTGAAGATGTCCTTGTAGTAAAGTGTCAGAAACTGCTGCAGAAGAGCCTTATGCCAAACTCTGCTGGGGAAACAATCCACCGTGCACTGAGGAGACCCTCCCTGAGAGAATACTACGCTGATTTCCCCTTGCATGCAACTTGCTCCTATGTGATATAGGAAACTTAGTCAACATTGCAGTAGAAGGCTATGTACACTTGATCTCTTTTGTGCTTTTCGGGTTTGTTGTGTGTGCAGTGTGCGGTACGTGTTGTTGGTATATGGTAGGGAGTGGTTTGTGGTGCTTTTCTGTGATTCTGTGTGCATTCTCTGTTGTGATACGCTGTGTGTGCTGTGTTCTTGTGTGTTTGGCGTTGTGCTGTCTTTGGTCTGTGGGTCTCGCTTGTTTCGTCTGTGTTGTGTGTTGTCCGTGTTGTGTGTATTTTGTACGTAATATGTGCGGTACAGGTTCCTTACTGCTTGATGAGTACGCGGTTCTGTGTATTTTTCACTGGGGGTGTGTGTGTGTCATGTGTGATGCTGTTATTTGTGAGTTGTGTTGTGTGTGTTGAGTGGTTCTTTGTGTATTGTATGTTTTGCCTTTTTTTGATGAGTTATCTGTTGGCGGTTGTGTATGTTGTGTGTTTGGTGTGTGGCTTCCAGTCTAATGTTTAGTGTGAAATGGGTCTGGTCTTTCCTTGGTCTGTTGTGTTATGTACTGTGTTCTGGGTTGTGTGAGTGCCGTCCATATGCTTGCTGTGTGTTACATACTGGGTAGATGTCGGTTGGTCTGTGTAGTTTGAGCGTTGTGTGTGACGTTGATTTAGCGTTGTGTCAGACGTGTCGTGTGCATGTGCTTGTTGCGTGTGTGTTTGTGGGTTTTGGTTCGTGCTGTCTGCGTGTGGGCCTGTGCGTGCTGTGTGTTGTATGCTTGTGGTTGTGTGTGCTGTGTGTAGTGCATTATATGTGTGTTGCATGTGTTTTCATCAGTTGTGGATTTATTTCTATGTGTTGTGTCAGCTTTTTGTGTATGATTGTGATGTGTGTGCTGTGTTAGAGAGCTTGTGTGTGTGTGTGTGTGGCTGTTTGAGTTACGCACACGATGTGAGATGCGTTGACTGTGTGTGGTTGTGCTTGTCTAGTATGTCTCTTGGTGTGCGCAGTACGTAGTCTGTGAACGTTTTTCGTGTGTATTGTGAGCAGTTATGTGCCTTGAAGGGTGTGTGGTGTGTGTATTGCGACTACTGTGCTGCTCATTTCTGTGTTGCGTGTGTGTTCTGCGTTGTTCTCCTGTGTGAGGCTGTACGTGTGGTGTGTCTGTGCGTGGTTGTGTGTGTAGTGTGTGAAATGTGTGCCATTTGCCTTCTTTGTTGATTATGTGCGTTTTGCCTAAGGATTTGTGAGTTTTGTGTGTTTTGTGTGTGTGACTGTGATTTGTGTGTGGTTGTGTTTCAGTGGTTGAGTGTGTGTTGTTTGTCATGTATGTGATGTGAGATGTGTTGTCTGTGTGTGGTTGTGCTTGTTTAGCGTGCCTCGTTGCGTGTGCTGCACATACTCTCCCAAATGTGATTTTTGTGTTCTATGAGAAACATGTGCTTTGTTGTGTCTGGTGTGTGCCCTGTGACTGTTGTTTTGTTACTTTCCGCGTTTCTTGTGTGTGTGTGTGCGCATTGCGTGGCGGTGCCCGTGTGTGTATATGTGTGTGGGGTGTCTGTGTGCAGTGGTGTGTGGAGTGCTTGGTGTGTGAACTGCGTGCGTTTATTTTTTGGTTGTGAGTTTGGGGTGTGGTTTTGCATGTGTTGTGCGTGTTTTGCGAGTGTGATTGTGATACGTGTTTGAAAGTTTGTGTGTGTGATTGGTTGTTATGTGTGTGAGGTGAGATGTGTTATCTGTATGTGGTTTTGCTTGTGTAGTGTGCCTCATTTTGTGTGTGTGGTGTGTACATGGTTAAATGTGGTTTGTGAGGGTTGGGAGCCCTTATGTCCTGTGATGTTTGTGGGGTATGTTGTTTCATACGTTGTGCTGTTTGCGTGTTGAGTTGGGTGTGTTCTCCATATCTTTGTGTTTGTGGGTGTTTACTTGTGTTTGCTGTGGTTATTCCTTGAGTGTGTGTTGTGTGTGGCTTTATGTGTGGTAGGTAGTGGTTACGTCGGTCTGTGTGCCCTGACGTTAATGCAGGGTGTTGTGTGTGCTTTGAGTTGTGATGTTTAATTTGTGTGTGATGCTTGTGTGTGTCGCACGACGTATTTTTCTGCGATTTGTGTATTATTTTGTGTGTTGTGGTGATGTACTGATGTGTTTGTTTTAATGTGTGTGTCGTGTGTGCTATGTTTGTGTCGTGCATCCTTTTTGTGATGTTTTGTGTTTGTTGAGTTTTGTGTCATGTGTGAAGTACATTGTCTTTTGTGCATACGGTAGGGCGTGTTCTGTGGTGTTGGTTGTGTGATCGTGTGTGTATTCTGTGTTGTGTTACATGTTTGCGTGCTGTGTTATTGTGTGTCCTTAGCTGTGAAGTCTGTGATGTGCTGGTTTAATGTGCGTGGCGGTGTTTGTGTGGTTGTGTGTGTGTTTCCTGTGTGTTTCGTTCTTTCTGTGTTGTGACTGTTGTGTATGTGATGTGTGCAGTTTGGGTACTTTGTTGTCTGTAGTGTGTGTTCTGTGTGTCTTTGTGGAGTGCTGTGTGACTGGTGCGGTTGTGGGTGGTTCTGTGTTGGGTGTTGTGCGCTTGGAGTGTGTCTTTGTGTGTTGTATGTTTGGCGTCTTTTGTGTAGCGTGTTGTGTTCGTGGTTGGGAATGTTATGTGGTCTGTGAATAGTTTTCTGTTTCATGTTTCATGTGTGATGTGACCGCACGTGCGTTGCGTGATGTACCACGTACTGTTCTCAGTTGCATGTGTGTGTTGTGTGTATTCTTATCTGTTTTGTGTATTGTGTGTGTGTTGTTTGTTCTGTGTATTTTATGTGTTGTGTGGGATATTGTGTGTTGTGTCTGATATGCTGTTTGCTTTGCATTGTGTGTTCTGTGAGGCTCTGTGTGCTGAAAGTTTCATGTGTGTTTTGTGTGATGTGTGTAGTGTGTGAAATGTGTGTTCCATAAATTTCGTGATCTTTCTGTTGTGGTTTGTGTATTTTTCGCACGTCGTTTGGCATCTCTTGTGTGTGGGGTGAGTTCTGCATGTGTGATTGTGATTTTTGTGTGGTTGTGTGGGCGTTTGCTTGTTACGCGTGTGATGTGAAATGTGTTGTCTGTGTGTGGTTGTGCTTGTTTAGCATGCCCCATTGTGTGTGCTGTGTGTACTCCGAAATGGGATTCATGTGTGTTGTGAGCAATTATGAGCTTTGATGTGTCTGGCGTGTGCCTTGTGGCTTGTGTTGTTACAATTTGGGTTTCGTGTGTGTGCGTTTTGCACAGTGCAGCCCGTGCCTGGATATGAGTGTGCGTTGTCTGCGCGTGAATGTGTGTGTGGTTTGTAGTGTGTGAAATGTGCGCTATGGGGGTTTTTGTTGGTTGCGTGTTTCCCGTGTGGTTTTGTATTTGGTGCAAGTGTTTTGCGTGTGTGATGGTGATCTGTGTTCGTCTGTGTTTGAGGGTCGTGTGTTTGTTCGGTTGAGTTAAGTGTGTGACCTGAGATGTGTTGTCTGTGTGTGATTGTGGTTGTGTAGTGTGCCTCATTGTGTGTGTTGCGTGTACTAATTGAACTGTGGTTTGTGTGAGTTGTGTGCTTTTATGTCCTGTGGTGTTTGTGGTGTATGTTGTTGTCTATGTTGCGCTGTGTGCATGTTTAGAGGTTCTGTATGTTCTCTATGTACGTGTTTGTGGGTGTTTACTTGCGTGTGTCGTGGTTGTTCCTTGAGCATGTGTTGTGTGTGGCTTTTTGTGTGTTATGCAGTGGCCGCATTGTTGTGCGCGTGCGTGTTGCATTGTTAATGCGGGGTGTTGTGTGTGTCATGAGTTGTGATGTTAATTTCTGTGTGCGATGTTTGTGTGTGTTGTGTGATGAGGTTCTGTTGATCTGTGTTTTGTGTTTGTGTTGAGTGTATTCTCTGTGTGTTGCCTATTGTGCGTGTGTGCGTGTGTTGCGTGGTCTGTGTGTTTTGCAAGTTGTGTGAGATTGTGTGTCATGAATGATGTGCTTCGTGTATATGTTGTGTGTTTGGCATTGCACATTCTGTGAGGCTCTGTGTGCTGTATGTATTATTTGTGTTTGCAGTGATGTGTGTAGTTTGTGAAATGTGTGTTGCATAAATTCGGAGTTCTTTTTGTTGTGGTTTGTGTGTGTTTTGCACGTGGGTTTGTATGTGTTGTGGGGGTGGTGTGCGTTTTGCATGTGTGATTGTGATCTGTGTGCGGTTGTGTTTGACACGTGGTGAGTGTGGTTGGCTGTTTTGAGTAATGAGTGTGATATGTGAGGTGTGTACTCTGTGGGGTCATGGATGGTCAGTGAGCCTCACTGTGTGTGTTGTGTTTACTCTGAGGACCGTGGTTCATGTGTATTGTGTGCAGTTATGTTCTCGGTGTGTGGGGGTTTTGATGTTTAGTGTGATGTGCTGTTTGTGTGTTGAGAGGCTTCTGCATTCAAGCGCACTGAAGAGAGCCTCTAGTGATTGTCCATTTTCTCCACAGGTTTGTTATCCTCCGGGAGGGCCTTGATTACTGAGGGCGCTCAAAGAGGACGTCCCTTTAATAGCCATGCCCTGAAGATGCCTTTGTAGTAATGTGTCAGGAACTGCTGCAGGAGAGCCTTATGCCAGACTTTGCTGAGGAAACAATCCACCGTGCACCGAGGAGACCCTCCCCGAGAGAATACTAGGCTGCTTTCGCCTTGCATGCAGTTTGCTCCTATGTGATATGGGAAACAGTGAACATTTGCAGTAAGAAGGCGGTCTTCTCTGTACACCCTCTATCTCAAAGACGTAAGTGGGCTTCGAATAGGCCTTAGCACGAGCCACACGGAAGTCACAGAAGAAGACGCTCTGAAATAACAGCAGTGGAGGCAAGTCGGCTTTGGATTCAGCTTGCGTGGGTGAAAGAAAGCAGTGCGCGATGCCCCATTCAAGGAATCTTCGAAGTCGTTGCAGTGGATGCTGAAAGTGAGCTTGCAACGTGCTTTCCGTGTCTGTCCTGTGTGCCTGCACTCTGAGCGCCTGAGTGAGGTCTGCTGTGTGGAGCTCTCTTTCGCTGAGCGGTGGACTCTCGCTTGTGTGGCCATTAACGTGAGGCCTTGCTGAGGAAGCCTGGCTGTCAGAAGAATGCCCGCATACAATGAATCCAGCTTGGAAGTTTAAAAAGCCGCTTTTTTTCGGCTACTACCTGGCTGCTTCCGAGAGGCCCAGGTTGGTCTGTGGGGGTGTGTAAGCCGGGCTGACTGTGTGTAAGCCACAGTCTGAGCTTTGAAAAAAAGAGGTGCACATTGGCTTTAGTCCCTCAGCATCACATCAGCAAGAGGTGTGTGCAAGCTTCCCCAAAGCCTGGTGGCAAATGGGCGCTAAGCGTCAGAGCTGTTGTCCTGCAGAGAAGGCTCTGAGGCTGTCTCTGTGCAAGTGACATATCCAGACTGACAGCTAAACACACTGCTGTGTCAAGGCGAGCTTCTCATGTCTACTTGTACTCCCAGACACAAGGGTACTGTGAAGCGGTCTTCTGCCCAGCCTCAGGGGAAGAGGCAGAGCAAGTTGCTTTCTGCACAGCACTGGAAGCGGGACGGATGGGCGTTCTGTTCAACACGTGAAAAGCAGGCAGCACCAGAAGCCTCTGTCAAGTAAGCTCCTCTGTATGGCTAGTGAAGCTTAATTCAAACCTGCAATGGAAATTGTTCTGGGGTAACTGAGCTCTAACTCCACGATCTAACACTTTCAGTTACTTTCTCCTAACTCATACAGAGTGGAACGGCCAAACGTAGGTGTGCACGGTGTCCTCTCTGGATGCACCTTAAGTCCGAGAGACACGTGTGCTGTGAATAGGACTTGCAAGTACGTTTAAGGGAAGATGCCGTTGGGACTCCTTCAGCTGATCATCCGTTCCTCAGAACAAAGCTCTTCTCTGGGCCAGAACTCCATCAGCCTGAACTAACCACGTGCAGCCCAGCTCTCTCTTTGTGAGCTGCAGGGAGAAAGAATCCTTTGCTATGATTCTAAAGCTAAATGCTTTAGGGCAGTCCTAAGACTTCTGCATTCAAGCACACTGAGGCCAAGCCTTCCGTGCGTGGCTGTTTTGTCCACAGGTTTGGAATCATACGGGAGGTCCTTGTTTCCTGGGGGTGCTAGAAGAGGACGCACAGAACCGGAGTGTCCTGGGGAGTAAAAGCTATGCCCTGAAGATGTCCTTGTAGTAAAGTGTCAGAAACTGCTGCAGAAGAGCCTTATGCCAAACTCTGCTGGGGAAACAATCCACCGTGCACTGAGGAGACCCTCCCTGAGAGAATACTACGCTGATTTCCCCTTGCATGCAACTTGCTCCTATGTGATATAGGAAACTTAGTCAACATTGCAGTAGAAGGCTATGTACACTTGATCTCTTTTGTGCTTTTCGGGTTTGTTGTGTGTGCAGTGTGCGGTACGTGTTGTTGGTATATGGTAGGGAGTGGTTTGTGGTGCTTTTCTGTGATTCTGTGTGCATTCTCTGTTGTGATACGCTGTGTGTGCTGTGTTCTTGTGTGTTTGGCGTTGTGCTGTCTTTGGTCTGTGGGTCTCGCTTGTTTCGTCTGTGTTGTGTGTTGTCCGTGTTGTGTGTATTTTGTACGTAATATGTGCGGTACAGGTTCCTTACTGCTTGATGAGTACGCGGTTCTGTGTATTTTTCACTGGGGGTGTGTGTGTGTCATGTGTGATGCTGTTATTTGTGAGTTGTGTTGTGTGTGTTGAGTGGTTCTTTGTGTATTGTATGTTTTGCCTTTTTTTGATGAGTTATCTGTTGGCGGTTGTGTATGTTGTGTGTTTGGTGTGTGGCTTCCAGTCTAATGTTTAGTGTGAAATGGGTCTGGTCTTTCCTTGGTCTGTTGTGTTATGTACTGTGTTCTGGGTTGTGTGAGTGCCGTCCATATGCTTGCTGTGTGTTACATACTGGGTAGATGTCGGTTGGTCTGTGTAGTTTGAGCGTTGTGTGTGACGTTGATTTAGCGTTGTGTCAGACGTGTCGTGTGCATGTGCTTGTTGCGTGTGTGTTTGTGGGTTTTGGTTCGTGCTGTCTGCGTGTGGGCCTGTGCGTGCTGTGTGTTGTATGCTTGTGGTTGTGTGTGCTGTGTGTAGTGCATTATATGTGTGTTGCATGTGTTTTCATCAGTTGTGGATTTATTTCTATGTGTTGTGTCAGCTTTTTGTGTATGATTGTGATGTGTGTGCTGTGTTAGAGAGCTTGTGTGTGTGTGTGTGTGGCTGTTTGAGTTACGCACACGATGTGAGATGCGTTGACTGTGTGTGGTTGTGCTTGTCTAGTATGTCTCTTGGTGTGCGCAGTACGTAGTCTGTGAACGTTTTTCGTGTGTATTGTGAGCAGTTATGTGCCTTGAAGGGTGTGTGGTGTGTGTATTGCGACTACTGTGCTGCTCATTTCTGTGTTGCGTGTGTGTTCTGCGTTGTTCTCCTGTGTGAGGCTGTACGTGTGGTGTGTCTGTGCGTGGTTGTGTGTGTAGTGTGTGAAATGTGTGCCATTTGCCTTCTTTGTTGATTATGTGCGTTTTGCCTAAGGATTTGTGAGTTTTGTGTGTTTTGTGTGTGTGACTGTGATTTGTGTGTGGTTGTGTTTCAGTGGTTGAGTGTGTGTTGTTTGTCATGTATGTGATGTGAGATGTGTTGTCTGTGTGTGGTTGTGCTTGTTTAGCGTGCCTCGTTGCGTGTGCTGCACATACTCTCCCAAATGTGATTTTTGTGTTCTATGAGAAACATGTGCTTTGTTGTGTCTGGTGTGTGCCCTGTGACTGTTGTTTTGTTACTTTCCGCGTTTCTTGTGTGTGTGTGTGCGCATTGCGTGGCGGTGCCCGTGTGTGTATATGTGTGTGGGGTGTCTGTGTGCAGTGGTGTGTGGAGTGCTTGGTGTGTGAACTGCGTGCGTTTATTTTTTGGTTGTGAGTTTGGGGTGTGGTTTTGCATGTGTTGTGCGTGTTTTGCGAGTGTGATTGTGATACGTGTTTGAAAGTTTGTGTGTGTGATTGGTTGTTATGTGTGTGAGGTGAGATGTGTTATCTGTATGTGGTTTTGCTTGTGTAGTGTGCCTCATTTTGTGTGTGTGGTGTGTACATGGTTAAATGTGGTTTGTGAGGGTTGGGAGCCCTTATGTCCTGTGATGTTTGTGGGGTATGTTGTTTCATACGTTGTGCTGTTTGCGTGTTGAGTTGGGTGTGTTCTCCATATCTTTGTGTTTGTGGGTGTTTACTTGTGTTTGCTGTGGTTATTCCTTGAGTGTGTGTTGTGTGTGGCTTTATGTGTGGTAGGTAGTGGTTACGTCGGTCTGTGTGCCCTGACGTTAATGCAGGGTGTTGTGTGTGCTTTGAGTTGTGATGTTTAATTTGTGTGTGATGCTTGTGTGTGTCGCACGACGTATTTTTCTGCGATTTGTGTATTATTTTGTGTGTTGTGGTGATGTACTGATGTGTTTGTTTTAATGTGTGTGTCGTGTGTGCTATGTTTGTGTCGTGCATCCTTTTTGTGATGTTTTGTGTTTGTTGAGTTTTGTGTCATGTGTGAAGTACATTGTCTTTTGTGCATACGGTAGGGCGTGTTCTGTGGTGTTGGTTGTGTGATCGTGTGTGTATTCTGTGTTGTGTTACATGTTTGCGTGCTGTGTTATTGTGTGTCCTTAGCTGTGAAGTCTGTGATGTGCTGGTTTAATGTGCGTGGCGGTGTTTGTGTGGTTGTGTGTGTGTTTCCTGTGTGTTTCGTTCTTTCTGTGTTGTGACTGTTGTGTATGTGATGTGTGCAGTTTGGGTACTTTGTTGTCTGTAGTGTGTGTTCTGTGTGTCTTTGTGGAGTGCTGTGTGACTGGTGCGGTTGTGGGTGGTTCTGTGTTGGGTGTTGTGCGCTTGGAGTGTGTCTTTGTGTGTTGTATGTTTGGCGTCTTTTGTGTAGCGTGTTGTGTTCGTGGTTGGGAATGTTATGTGGTCTGTGAATAGTTTTCTGTTTCATGTTTCATGTGTGATGTGACCGCACGTGCGTTGCGTGATGTACCACGTACTGTTCTCAGTTGCATGTGTGTGTTGTGTGTATTCTTATCTGTTTTGTGTATTGTGTGTGTGTTGTTTGTTCTGTGTATTTTATGTGTTGTGTGGGATATTGTGTGTTGTGTCTGATATGCTGTTTGCTTTGCATTGTGTGTTCTGTGAGGCTCTGTGTGCTGAAAGTTTCATGTGTGTTTTGTGTGATGTGTGTAGTGTGTGAAATGTGTGTTCCATAAATTTCGTGATCTTTCTGTTGTGGTTTGTGTATTTTTCGCACGTCGTTTGGCATCTCTTGTGTGTGGGGTGAGTTCTGCATGTGTGATTGTGATTTTTGTGTGGTTGTGTGGGCGTTTGCTTGTTACGCGTGTGATGTGAAATGTGTTGTCTGTGTGTGGTTGTGCTTGTTTAGCATGCCCCATTGTGTGTGCTGTGTGTACTCCGAAATGGGATTCATGTGTGTTGTGAGCAATTATGAGCTTTGATGTGTCTGGCGTGTGCCTTGTGGCTTGTGTTGTTACAATTTGGGTTTCGTGTGTGTGCGTTTTGCACAGTGCAGCCCGTGCCTGGATATGAGTGTGCGTTGTCTGCGCGTGAATGTGTGTGTGGTTTGTAGTGTGTGAAATGTGCGCTATGGGGGTTTTTGTTGGTTGCGTGTTTCCCGTGTGGTTTTGTATTTGGTGCAAGTGTTTTGCGTGTGTGATGGTGATCTGTGTTCGTCTGTGTTTGAGGGTCGTGTGTTTGTTCGGTTGAGTTAAGTGTGTGACCTGAGATGTGTTGTCTGTGTGTGATTGTGGTTGTGTAGTGTGCCTCATTGTGTGTGTTGCGTGTACTAATTGAACTGTGGTTTGTGTGAGTTGTGTGCTTTTATGTCCTGTGGTGTTTGTGGTGTATGTTGTTGTCTATGTTGCGCTGTGTGCATGTTTAGAGGTTCTGTATGTTCTCTATGTACGTGTTTGTGGGTGTTTACTTGCGTGTGTCGTGGTTGTTCCTTGAGCATGTGTTGTGTGTGGCTTTTTGTGTGTTATGCAGTGGCCGCATTGTTGTGCGCGTGCGTGTTGCATTGTTAATGCGGGGTGTTGTGTGTGTCATGAGTTGTGATGTTAATTTCTGTGTGCGATGTTTGTGTGTGTTGTGTGATGAGGTTCTGTTGATCTGTGTTTTGTGTTTGTGTTGAGTGTATTCTCTGTGTGTTGCCTATTGTGCGTGTGTGCGTGTGTTGCGTGGTCTGTGTGTTTTGCAAGTTGTGTGAGATTGTGTGTCATGAATGATGTGCTTCGTGTATATGTTGTGTGTTTGGCATTGCACATTCTGTGAGGCTCTGTGTGCTGTATGTATTATTTGTGTTTGCAGTGATGTGTGTAGTTTGTGAAATGTGTGTTGCATAAATTCGGAGTTCTTTTTGTTGTGGTTTGTGTGTGTTTTGCACGTGGGTTTGTATGTGTTGTGGGGGTGGTGTGCGTTTTGCATGTGTGATTGTGATCTGTGTGCGGTTGTGTTTGACACGTGGTGAGTGTGGTTGGCTGTTTTGAGTAATGAGTGTGATATGTGAGGTGTGTACTCTGTGGGGTCATGGATGGTCAGTGAGCCTCACTGTGTGTGTTGTGTTTACTCTGAGGACCGTGGTTCATGTGTATTGTGTGCAGTTATGTTCTCGGTGTGTGGGGGTTTTGATGTTTAGTGTGATGTGCTGTTTGTGTGTTGAGAGGCTTCTGCATTCAAGCGCACTGAAGAGAGCCTCTAGTGATTGTCCATTTTCTCCACAGGTTTGTTATCCTCCGGGAGGGCCTTGATTACTGAGGGCGCTCAAAGAGGACGTCCCTTTAATAGCCATGCCCTGAAGATGCCTTTGTAGTAATGTGTCAGGAACTGCTGCAGGAGAGCCTTATGCCAGACTTTGCTGAGGAAACAATCCACCGTGCACCGAGGAGACCCTCCCCGAGAGAATACTAGGCTGCTTTCGCCTTGCATGCAGTTTGCTCCTATGTGATATGGGAAACAGTGAACATTTGCAGTAAGAAGGCGGTCTTCTCTGTACACCCTCTATCTCAAAGACGTAAGTGGGCTTCGAATAGGCCTTAGCACGAGCCACACGGAAGTCACAGAAGAAGACGCTCTGAAATAACAGCAGTGGAGGCAAGTCGGCTTTGGATTCAGCTTGCGTGGGTGAAAGAAAGCAGTGCGCGATGCCCCATTCAAGGAATCATCGAAGTCGTTGCAGTGGATGCTGAAAGTGAGCTTGCAACGTGCTTTCCGTGTCTGTCCTGTGTGCCTGCACTCTGAGCGCCTGAGTGAGGTCTGCTGTGTGGAGCTCTCTTTCGCTGAGCGGTGGACTCTCGCTTGTGTGGCCATTAACGTGAGGCCTTGCTGAGGAAGCCTGGCTGTCAGAAGAATGCCCGCATACAATGAATCCAGCTTGGAAGTTTAAAAAGCCGCTTTTTTTCGGCTACTACCTGGCTGCTTCCGAGAGGCCCAGGTTGGTCTGTGGGGGTGTGTAAGCCGGGCTGACTGTGTGTAAGCCACAGTCTGAGCTTTGAAAAAAAGAGGTGCACATTGGCTTTAGTCCCTCAGCATCACGTCAGCAAGAGGTGTGTGCAAGCTTCCCCAAAGCCTGGTGGCGAATGGGCGCTAAGCGTCAGAGCTGTTGTCCTGCAGAGAAGGCTCTGAGGCTGTCTCTGTGCAAGTGACATATCCAGACTGACAGCTAAACACACTGCTGTGTCAAGGCGAGCTTCTCATGTCTACTTGTACTCCCAGACACAAGGGTACTGTGAAGCGGTCTTCTGCCCAGCCTCAGGGGAAGAGGCAGAGCAAGTTGCTTTCTGCACAGCACTGGAAGCGGGACGGATGGGCGTTCTGTTCAACACGTGAAAAGCAGGCAGCACCAGAAGCCTCTGTCAAGTAAGCTCCTCTGTATGGCTAGTGAAGCTTAATTCAAACCTGCAATGGAAATTGTTCTGGGGTAACTGAGCTCTAACTCCACGATCTAACACTTTCAGTTACTTTCTCCTAACTCATACAGAGTGGAACGGCCAAACGTAGGTGTGCATGGTGTCCTCTCTGGATGCACCTTAAGTCCGAGAGACACGTGTGCTGTGAATAGGACTTGCAAGTACGTTTAAGGGAAGATGCCGTTGGGACTCCTTCAGCTGATCATCCGTTCCTCAGAACAAAGCTCTTCTCTGGGCCAGAACTCCATCAGCCTGAACTAACCACGTGCAGCCCAGCTCTCTCTTTGTGAGCTGCAGGGAGAAAGAATCCTTTGCTATGATTCTAAAGCTAAATGCTTTAGGGCAGTCCTAAGACTTCTGCATTCAAGCACACTGAGGCCAAGCCTTCCGTGCGTGGCTGTTTTGTCCACAGGTTTGGAATCATACGGGAGGTCCTTGTTTCCTGGGGGTGCTAGAAGAGGACGCACAGAACCGGAGTGTCCTGGGGAGTAAAAGCTATGCCCTGAAGATGTCCTTGTAGTAAAGTGTCAGAAACTGCTGCAGAAGAGCCTTATGCCAAACTCTGCTGGGGAAACAATCCACCGTGCACTGAGGAGACCCTCCCTGAGAGAATACTACGCTGATTTCCCCTTGCATGCAACTTGCTCCTATGTGATATAGGAAACTTAGTCAACATTGCAGTAGAAGGCTATGTACACTTGATCTCTTTTGTGCTTTTCGGGTTTGTTGTGTGTGCAGTGTGCGGTACGTGTTGTTGGTATATGGTAGGGAGTGGTTTGTGGTGCTTTTCTGTGATTCTGTGTGCATTCTCTGTTGTGATACGCTGTGTGTGCTGTGTTCTTGTGTGTTTGGCGTTGTGCTGTCTTTGGTCTGTGGGTCTCGCTTGTTTCGTCTGTGTTGTGTGTTGTCCGTGTTGTGTGTATTTTGTACGTAATATGTGCGGTACAGGTTCCTTACTGCTTGATGAGTACGCGGTTCTGTGTATTTTTCACTGGGGGTGTGTGTGTGTCATGTGTGATGCTGTTATTTGTGAGTTGTGTTGTGTGTGTTGAGTGGTTCTTTGTGTATTGTATGTTTTGCCTTTTTTTGATGAGTTATCTGTTGGCGGTTGTGTATGTTGTGTGTTTGGTGTGTGGCTTCCAGTCTAATGTTTAGTGTGAAATGGGTCTGGTCTTTCCTTGGTCTGTTGTGTTATGTACTGTGTTCTGGGTTGTGTGAGTGCCGTCCATATGCTTGCTGTGTGTTACATACTGGGTAGATGTCGGTTGGTCTGTGTAGTTTGAGCGTTGTGTGTGACGTTGATTTAGCGTTGTGTCAGACGTGTTGTGTGCATGTGCTTGTTGCGTGTGTGTTTGTGGGTTTTGGTTCGTGCTGTCTGCGTGTGGGCCTGTGCGTGCTGTGTGTTGTATGCTTGTGGTTGTGTGTGCTGTGTGTAGTGCATTATATGTGTGTTGCATGTGTTTTCATCAGTTGTGGATTTATTTCTATGTGTTGTGTCAGCTTTTTGTGTATGATTGTGATGTGTGTGCTGTGTTAGAGAGCTTGTGTGTGTGTGTGTGTGGCTGTTTGAGTTACGCACACGATGTGAGATGCGTTGACTGTGTGTGGTTGTGCTTGTCTAGTATGTCTCTTGGTGTGCGCAGTACGTAGTCTGTGAACGTTTTTCGTGTGTATTGTGAGCAGTTATGTGCCTTGAAGGGTGTGTGGTGTGTGTATTGCGACTACTGTGCTGCTCATTTCTGTGTTGCGTGTGTGTTCTGCGTTGTTCTCCTGTGTGAGGCTGTACGTGTGGTGTGTCTGTGCGTGGTTGTGTGTGTAGTGTGTGAAATGTGTGCCATTTGCCTTCTTTGTTGATTATGTGCGTTTTGCCTAAGGATTTGTGAGTTTTGTGTGTTTTGTGTGTGTGACTGTGATTTGTGTGTGGTTGTGTTTCAGTGGTTGAGTGTGTGTTGTTTGTCATGTATGTGATGTGAGATGTGTTGTCTGTGTGTGGTTGTGCTTGTTTAGCGTGCCTCGTTGCGTGTGCTGCACATACTCTCCCAAATGTGATTTTTGTGTTCTATGAGAAACATGTGCTTTGTTGTGTCTGGTGTGTGCCCTGTGACTGTTGTTTTGTTACTTTCCGCGTTTCTTGTGTGTGTGTGTGCGCATTGCGTGGCGGTGCCCGTGTGTGTATATGTGTGTGGGGTGTCTGTGTGCAGTGGTGTGTGGAGTGCTTGGTGTGTGAACTGCGTGCGTTTATTTTTTGGTTGTGAGTTTGGGGTGTGGTTTTGCATGTGTTGTGCGTGTTTTGCGAGTGTGATTGTGATACGTGTTTGAAAGTTTGTGTGTGTGATTGGTTGTTATGTGTGTGAGGTGAGATGTGTTATCTGTATGTGGTTTTGCTTGTGTAGTGTGCCTCATTTTGTGTGTGTGGTGTGTACATGGTTAAATGTGGTTTGTGAGGGTTGGGAGCCCTTATGTCCTGTGATGTTTGTGGGGTATGTTGTTTCATACGTTGTGCTGTTTGCGTGTTGAGTTGGGTGTGTTCTCCATATCTTTGTGTTTGTGGGTGTTTACTTGTGTTTGCTGTGGTTATTCCTTGAGTGTGTGTTGTGTGTGGCTTTATGTGTGGTAGGTAGTGGTTACGTCGGTCTGTGTGCCCTGACGTTAATGCAGGGTGTTGTGTGTGCTTTGAGTTGTGATGTTTAATTTGTGTGTGATGCTTGTGTGTGTCGCACGACGTATTTTTCTGCGATTTGTGTATTATTTTGTGTGTTGTGGTGATGTACTGATGTGTTTGTTTTAATGTGTGTGTCGTGTGTGCTATGTTTGTGTCGTGCATCCTTTTTGTGATGTTTTGTGTTTGTTGAGTTTTGTGTCATGTGTGAAGTACATTGTCTTTTGTGCATACGGTAGGGCGTGTTCTGTGGTGTTGGTTGTGTGATCGTGTGTGTATTCTGTGTTGTGTTACATGTTTGCGTGCTGTGTTATTGTGTGTCCTTAGCTGTGAAGTCTGTGATGTGCTGGTTTAATGTGCGTGGCGGTGTTTGTGTGGTTGTGTGTGTGTTTCCTGTGTGTTTCGTTCTTTCTGTGTTGTGACTGTTGTGTATGTGATGTGTGCAGTTTGGGTACTTTGTTGTCTGTAGTGTGTGTTCTGTGTGTCTTTGTGGAGTGCTGTGTGACTGGTGCGGTTGTGGGTGGTTCTGTGTTGGGTGTTGTGCGCTTGGAGTGTGTCTTTGTGTGTTGTATGTTTGGCGTCTTTTGTGTAGCGTGTTGTGTTCGTGGTTGGGAATGTTATGTGGTCTGTGAATAGTTTTCTGTTTCATGTTTCATGTGTGATGTGACCGCACGTGCGTTGCGTGATGTACCACGTACTGTTCTCAGTTGCATGTGTGTGTTGTGTGTATTCTTATCTGTTTTGTGTATTGTGTGTGTGTTGTTTGTTCTGTGTATTTTATGTGTTGTGTGGGATATTGTGTGTTGTGTCTGATATGCTGTTTGCTTTGCATTGTGTGTTCTGTGAGGCTCTGTGTGCTGAAAGTTTCATGTGTGTTTTGTGTGATGTGTGTAGTGTGTGAAATGTGTGTTCCATAAATTTCGTGATCTTTCTGTTGTGGTTTGTGTATTTTTCGCACGTCGTTTGGCATCTCTTGTGTGTGGGGTGAGTTCTGCATGTGTGATTGTGATTTTTGTGTGGTTGTGTGGGCGTTTGCTTGTTACGCGTGTGATGTGAAATGTGTTGTCTGTGTGTGGTTGTGCTTGTTTAGCATGCCCCATTGTGTGTGCTGTGTGTACTCCGAAATGGGATTCATGTGTGTTGTGAGCAATTATGAGCTTTGATGTGTCTGGCGTGTGCCTTGTGGCTTGTGTTGTTACAATTTGGGTTTCGTGTGTGTGCGTTTTGCACAGTGCAGCCCGTGCCTGGATATGAGTGTGCGTTGTCTGCGCGTGAATGTGTGTGTGGTTTGTAGTGTGTGAAATGTGCGCTATGGGGGTTTTTGTTGGTTGCGTGTTTCCCGTGTGGTTTTGTATTTGGTGCAAGTGTTTTGCGTGTGTGATGGTGATCTGTGTTCGTCTGTGTTTGAGGGTCGTGTGTTTGTTCGGTTGAGTTAAGTGTGTGACCTGAGATGTGTTGTCTGTGTGTGATTGTGGTTGTGTAGTGTGCCTCATTGTGTGTGTTGCGTGTACTAATTGAACTGTGGTTTGTGTGAGTTGTGTGCTTTTATGTCCTGTGGTGTTTGTGGTGTATGTTGTTGTCTATGTTGCGCTGTGTGCATGTTTAGAGGTTCTGTATGTTCTCTATGTACGTGTTTGTGGGTGTTTACTTGCGTGTGTCGTGGTTGTTCCTTGAGCATGTGTTGTGTGTGGCTTTTTGTGTGTTATGCAGTGGCCGCATTGTTGTGCGCGTGCGTGTTGCATTGTTAATGCGGGGTGTTGTGTGTGTCATGAGTTGTGATGTTAATTTCTGTGTGCGATGTTTGTGTGTGTTGTGTGATGAGGTTCTGTTGATCTGTGTTTTGTGTTTGTGTTGAGTGTATTCTCTGTGTGTTGCCTATTGTGCGTGTGTGCGTGTGTTGCGTGGTCTGTGTGTTTTGCAAGTTGTGTGAGATTGTGTGTCATGAATGATGTGCTTCGTGTATATGTTGTGTGTTTGGCATTGCACATTCTGTGAGGCTCTGTGTGCTGTATGTATTATTTGTGTTTGCAGTGATGTGTGTAGTTTGTGAAATGTGTGTTGCATAAATTCGGAGTTCTTTTTGTTGTGGTTTGTGTGTGTTTTGCACGTGGGTTTGTATGTGTTGTGGGGGTGGTGTGCGTTTTGCATGTGTGATTGTGATCTGTGTGCGGTTGTGTTTGACACGTGGTGAGTGTGGTTGGCTGTTTTGAGTAATGAGTGTGATATGTGAGGTGTGTACTCTGTGGGGTCATGGATGGTCAGTGAGCCTCACTGTGTGTGTTGTGTTTACTCTGAGGACCGTGGTTCATGTGTATTGTGTGCAGTTATGTTCTCGGTGTGTGGGGGTTTTGATGTTTAGTGTGATGTGCTGTTTGTGTGTTGAGAGGCTTCTGCATTCAAGCGCACTGAAGAGAGCCTCTAGTGATTGTCCATTTTCTCCACAGGTTTGTTATCCTCCGGGAGGGCCTTGATTACTGAGGGCGCTCAAAGAGGACGTCCCTTTAATAGCCATGCCCTGAAGATGCCTTTGTAGTAATGTGTCAGGAACTGCTGCAGGAGAGCCTTATGCCAGACTTTGCTGAGGAAACAATCCACCGTGCACCGAGGAGACCCTCCCCGAGAGAATACTAGGCTGCTTTCGCCTTGCATGCAGTTTGCTCCTATGTGATATGGGAAACAGTGAACATTTGCAGTAAGAAGGCGGTCTTCTCTGTACACCCTCTATCTCAAAGACGTAAGTGGGCTTCGAATAGGCCTTAGCACGAGCCACACGGAAGTCACAGAAGAAGACGCTCTGAAATAACAGCAGTGGAGGCAAGTCGGCTTTGGATTCAGCTTGCGTGGGTGAAAGAAAGCAGTGCGCGATGCCCCATTCAAGGAATCATCGAAGTCGTTGCAGTGGATGCTGAAAGTGAGCTTGCAACGTGCTTTCCGTGTCTGTCCTGTGTGCCTGCACTCTGAGCGCCTGAGTGAGGTCTGCTGTGTGGAGCTGTCTTTCGCTGAGCGGTGGACTCTCGCTTGTGTGGCCATTAACGTGAGGCCTTGCTGAGGAAGCCTGGCTGTCAGAAGAATGCCCGCATACAATGAATCCAGCTTGGAAGTTTAAAAAGCCGCTTTTTTTCGGCTACTACCTGGCTGCTTCCGAGAGGCCCAGGTTGGTCTGTGGGGGTGTGTAAGCCGGGCTGACTGTGTGTAAGCCACAGTCTGAGCTTTGAAAAAAAGAGGTGCACATTGGCTTTAGTCCCTCAGCATCACGTCAGCAAGAGGTGTGTGCAAGCTTCCCCAAAGCCTGGTGGCGAATGGGCGCTAAGCGTCAGAGCTGTTGTCCTGCAGAGAAGGCTCTGAGGCTGTCTCTGTGCAAGTGACATATCCAGACTGACAGCTAAACACACTGCTGTGTCAAGGCGAGCTTCTCATGTCTACTTGTACTCCCAGACACAAGGGTACTGTGAAGCGGTCTTCTGCCCAGCCTCAGGGGAAGAGGCAGAGCAAGTTGCTTTCTGCACAGCACTGGAAGCGGGACGGATGGGCGTTCTGTTCAACACGTGAAAAGCAGGCAGCACCAGAAGCCTCTGTCAAGTAAGCTCCTCTGTATGGCTAGTGAAGCTTAATTCAAACCTGCAATGGAAATTGTTCTGGGGTAACTGAGCTCTAACTCCACGATCTAACACTTTCAGTTACTTTCTCCTAACTCATACAGAGTGGAACGGCCAAACGTAGGTGTGCATGGTGTCCTCTCTGGATGCACCTTAAGTCCGAGAGACACGTGTGCTGTGAATAGGACTTGCAAGTACGTTTAAGGGAAGATGCCGTTGGGACTCCTTCAGCTGATCATCCGTTCCTCAGAACAAAGCTCTTCTCTGGGCCAGAACTCCATCAGCCTGAACTAACCACGTGCAGCCCAGCTCTCTCTTTGTGAGCTGCAGGGAGAAAGAATCCTTTGCTATGATTCTAAAGCTAAATGCTTTAGGGCAGTCCTAAGACTTCTGCATTCAAGCACACTGAGGCCAAGCCTTCCGTGCGTGGCTGTTTTGTCCACAGGTTTGGAATCATACGGGAGGTCCTTGTTTCCTGGGGGTGCTAGAAGAGGACGCACAGAACCGGAGTGTCCTGGGGAGTAAAAGCTATGCCCTGAAGATGTCCTTGTAGTAAAGTGTCAGAAACTGCTGCAGAAGAGCCTTATGCCAAACTCTGCTGGGGAAACAATCCACCGTGCACTGAGGAGACCCTCCCTGAGAGAATACTACGCTGATTTCCCCTTGCATGCAACTTGCTCCTATGTGATATAGGAAACTTAGTCAACATTGCAGTAGAAGGCTATGTACACTTGATCTCTTTTGTGCTTTTCGGGTTTGTTGTGTGTGCAGTGTGCGGTACGTGTTGTTGGTATATGGTAGGGAGTGGTTTGTGGTGCTTTTCTGTGATTCTGTGTGCATTCTCTGTTGTGATACGCTGTGTGTGCTGTGTTCTTGTGTGTTTGGCGTTGTGCTGTCTTTGGTCTGTGGGTCTCGCTTGTTTCGTCTGTGTTGTGTGTTGTCCGTGTTGTGTGTATTTTGTACGTAATATGTGCGGTACAGGTTCCTTACTGCTTGATGAGTACGCGGTTCTGTGTATTTTTCACTGGGGGTGTGTGTGTGTCATGTGTGATGCTGTTATTTGTGAGTTGTGTTGTGTGTGTTGAGTGGTTCTTTGTGTATTGTATGTTTTGCCTTTTTTTGATGAGTTATCTGTTGGCGGTTGTGTATGTTGTGTGTTTGGTGTGTGGCTTCCAGTCTAATGTTTAGTGTGAAATGGGTCTGGTCTTTCCTTGGTCTGTTGTGTTATGTACTGTGTTCTGGGTTGTGTGAGTGCCGTCCATATGCTTGCTGTGTGTTACATACTGGGTAGATGTCGGTTGGTCTGTGTAGTTTGAGCGTTGTGTGTGACGTTGATTTAGCGTTGTGTCAGACGTGTTGTGTGCATGTGCTTGTTGCGTGTGTGTTTGTGGGTTTTGGTTCGTGCTGTCTGCGTGTGGGCCTGTGCGTGCTGTGTGTTGTATGCTTGTGGTTGTGTGTGCTGTGTGTAGTGCATTATATGTGTGTTGCATGTGTTTTCATCAGTTGTGGATTTATTTCTATGTGTTGTGTCAGCTTTTTGTGTATGATTGTGATGTGTGTGCTGTGTTAGAGAGCTTGTGTGTGTGTGTGTGTGGCTGTTTGAGTTACGCACACGATGTGAGATGCGTTGACTGTGTGTGGTTGTGCTTGTCTAGTATGTCTCTTGGTGTGCGCAGTACGTAGTCTGTGAACGTTTTTCGTGTGTATTGTGAGCAGTTATGTGCCTTGAAGGGTGTGTGGTGTGTGTATTGCGACTACTGTGCTGCTCATTTCTGTGTTGCGTGTGTGTTCTGCGTTGTTCTCCTGTGTGAGGCTGTACGTGTGGTGTGTCTGTGCGTGGTTGTGTGTGTAGTGTGTGAAATGTGTGCCATTTGCCTTCTTTGTTGATTATGTGCGTTTTGCCTAAGGATTTGTGAGTTTTGTGTGTTTTGTGTGTGTGACTGTGATTTGTGTGTGGTTGTGTTTCAGTGGTTGAGTGTGTGTTGTTTGTCATGTATGTGATGTGAGATGTGTTGTCTGTGTGTGGTTGTGCTTGTTTAGCGTGCCTCGTTGCGTGTGCTGCACATACTCTCCCAAATGTGATTTTTGTGTTCTATGAGAAACATGTGCTTTGTTGTGTCTGGTGTGTGCCCTGTGACTGTTGTTTTGTTACTTTCCGCGTTTCTTGTGTGTGTGTGTGCGCATTGCGTGGCGGTGCCCGTGTGTGTATATGTGTGTGGGGTGTCTGTGTGCAGTGGTGTGTGGAGTGCTTGGTGTGTGAACTGCGTGCGTTTATTTTTTGGTTGTGAGTTTGGGGTGTGGTTTTGCATGTGTTGTGCGTGTTTTGCGAGTGTGATTGTGATACGTGTTTGAAAGTTTGTGTGTGTGATTGGTTGTTATGTGTGTGAGGTGAGATGTGTTATCTGTATGTGGTTTTGCTTGTGTAGTGTGCCTCATTTTGTGTGTGTGGTGTGTACATGGTTAAATGTGGTTTGTGAGGGTTGGGAGCCCTTATGTCCTGTGATGTTTGTGGGGTATGTTGTTTCATACGTTGTGCTGTTTGCGTGTTGAGTTGGGTGTGTTCTCCATATCTTTGTGTTTGTGGGTGTTTACTTGTGTTTGCTGTGGTTATTCCTTGAGTGTGTGTTGTGTGTGGCTTTATGTGTGGTAGGTAGTGGTTACGTCGGTCTGTGTGCCCTGACGTTAATGCAGGGTGTTGTGTGTGCTTTGAGTTGTGATGTTTAATTTGTGTGTGATGCTTGTGTGTGTCGCACGACGTATTTTTCTGCGATTTGTGTATTATTTTGTGTGTTGTGGTGATGTACTGATGTGTTTGTTTTAATGTGTGTGTCGTGTGTGCTATGTTTGTGTCGTGCATCCTTTTTGTGATGTTTTGTGTTTGTTGAGTTTTGTGTCATGTGTGAAGTACATTGTCTTTTGTGCATACGGTAGGGCGTGTTCTGTGGTGTTGGTTGTGTGATCGTGTGTGTATTCTGTGTTGTGTTACATGTTTGCGTGCTGTGTTATTGTGTGTCCTTAGCTGTGAAGTCTGTGATGTGCTGGTTTAATGTGCGTGGCGGTGTTTGTGTGGTTGTGTGTGTGTTTCCTGTGTGTTTCGTTCTTTCTGTGTTGTGACTGTTGTGTATGTGATGTGTGCAGTTTGGGTACTTTGTTGTCTGTAGTGTGTGTTCTGTGTGTCTTTGTGGAGTGCTGTGTGACTGGTGCGGTTGTGGGTGGTTCTGTGTTGGGTGTTGTGCGCTTGGAGTGTGTCTTTGTGTGTTGTATGTTTGGCGTCTTTTGTGTAGCGTGTTGTGTTCGTGGTTGGGAATGTTATGTGGTCTGTGAATAGTTTTCTGTTTCATGTTTCATGTGTGATGTGACCGCACGTGCGTTGCGTGATGTACCACGTACTGTTCTCAGTTGCATGTGTGTGTTGTGTGTATTCTTATCTGTTTTGTGTATTGTGTGTGTGTTGTTTGTTCTGTGTATTTTATGTGTTGTGTGGGATATTGTGTGTTGTGTCTGATATGCTGTTTGCTTTGCATTGTGTGTTCTGTGAGGCTCTGTGTGCTGAAAGTTTCATGTGTGTTTTGTGTGATGTGTGTAGTGTGTGAAATGTGTGTTCCATAAATTTCGTGATCTTTCTGTTGTGGTTTGTGTATTTTTCGCACGTCGTTTGGCATCTCTTGTGTGTGGGGTGAGTTCTGCATGTGTGATTGTGATTTTTGTGTGGTTGTGTGGGCGTTTGCTTGTTACGCGTGTGATGTGAAATGTGTTGTCTGTGTGTGGTTGTGCTTGTTTAGCATGCCCCATTGTGTGTGCTGTGTGTACTCCGAAATGGGATTCATGTGTGTTGTGAGCAATTATGAGCTTTGATGTGTCTGGCGTGTGCCTTGTGGCTTGTGTTGTTACAATTTGGGTTTCGTGTGTGTGCGTTTTGCACAGTGCAGCCCGTGCCTGGATATGAGTGTGCGTTGTCTGCGCGTGAATGTGTGTGTGGTTTGTAGTGTGTGAAATGTGCGCTATGGGGGTTTTTGTTGGTTGCGTGTTTCCCGTGTGGTTTTGTATTTGGTGCAAGTGTTTTGCGTGTGTGATGGTGATCTGTGTTCGTCTGTGTTTGAGGGTCGTGTGTTTGTTCGGTTGAGTTAAGTGTGTGACCTGAGATGTGTTGTCTGTGTGTGATTGTGGTTGTGTAGTGTGCCTCATTGTGTGTGTTGCGTGTACTAATTGAACTGTGGTTTGTGTGAGTTGTGTGCTTTTATGTCCTGTGGTGTTTGTGGTGTATGTTGTTGTCTATGTTGCGCTGTGTGCATGTTTAGAGGTTCTGTATGTTCTCTATGTACGTGTTTGTGGGTGTTTACTTGCGTGTGTCGTGGTTGTTCCTTGAGCATGTGTTGTGTGTGGCTTTTTGTGTGTTATGCAGTGGCCGCATTGTTGTGCGCGTGCGTGTTGCATTGTTAATGCGGGGTGTTGTGTGTGTCATGAGTTGTGATGTTAATTTCTGTGTGCGATGTTTGTGTGTGTTGTGTGATGAGGTTCTGTTGATCTGTGTTTTGTGTTTGTGTTGAGTGTATTCTCTGTGTGTTGCCTATTGTGCGTGTGTGCGTGTGTTGCGTGGTCTGTGTGTTTTGCAAGTTGTGTGAGATTGTGTGTCATGAATGATGTGCTTCGTGTATATGTTGTGTGTTTGGCATTGCACATTCTGTGAGGCTCTGTGTGCTGTATGTATTATTTGTGTTTGCAGTGATGTGTGTAGTTTGTGAAATGTGTGTTGCATAAATTCGGAGTTCTTTTTGTTGTGGTTTGTGTGTGTTTTGCACGTGGGTTTGTATGTGTTGTGGGGGTGGTGTGCGTTTTGCATGTGTGATTGTGATCTGTGTGCGGTTGTGTTTGACACGTGGTGAGTGTGGTTGGCTGTTTTGAGTAATGAGTGTGATATGTGAGGTGTGTACTCTGTGGGGTCATGGATGGTCAGTGAGCCTCACTGTGTGTGTTGTGTTTACTCTGAGGACCGTGGTTCATGTGTATTGTGTGCAGTTATGTTCTCGGTGTGTGGGGGTTTTGATGTTTAGTGTGATGTGCTGTTTGTGTGTTGAGAGGCTTCTGCATTCAAGCGCACTGAAGAGAGCCTCTAGTGATTGTCCATTTTCTCCACAGGTTTGTTATCCTCCGGGAGGGCCTTGATTACTGAGGGCGCTCAAAGAGGACGTCCCTTTAATAGCCATGCCCTGAAGATGCCTTTGTAGTAATGTGTCAGGAACTGCTGCAGGAGAGCCTTATGCCAGACTTTGCTGAGGAAACAATCCACCGTGCACCGAGGAGACCCTCCCCGAGAGAATACTAGGCTGCTTTCGCCTTGCATGCAGTTTGCTCCTATGTGATATGGGAAACAGTGAACATTTGCAGTAAGAAGGCGGTCTTCTCTGTACACCCTCTATCTCAAAGACGTAAGTGGGCTTCGAATAGGCCTTAGCACGAGCCACACGGAAGTCACAGAAGAAGACGCTCTGAAATAACAGCAGTGGAGGCAAGTCGGCTTTGGATTCAGCTTGCGTGGGTGAAAGAAAGCAGTGCGCGATGCCCCATTCAAGGAATCATCGAAGTCGTTGCAGTGGATGCTGAAAGTGAGCTTGCAACGTGCTTTCCGTGTCTGTCCTGTGTGCCTGCACTCTGAGCGCCTGAGTGAGGTCTGCTGTGTGGAGCTCTCTTTCGCTGAGCGGTGGACTCTCGCTTGTGTGGCCATTAACGTGAGGCCTTGCTGAGGAAGCCTGGCTGTCAGAAGAATGCCCGCATACAATGAATCCAGCTTGGAAGTTTAAAAAGCCGCTTTTTTTCGGCTACTACCTGGCTGCTTCCGAGAGGCCCAGGTTGGTCTGTGGGGGTGTGTAAGCCGGGCTGACTGTGTGTAAGCCACAGTCTGAGCTTTGAAAAAAAGAGGTGCACATTGGCTTTAGTCCCTCAGCATCACGTCAGCAAGAGGTGTGTGCAAGCTTCCCCAAAGCCTGGTGGCGAATGGGCGCTAAGCGTCAGAGCTGTTGTCCTGCAGAGAAGGCTCTGAGGCTGTCTCTGTGCAAGTGACATATCCAGACTGACAGCTAAACACACTGCTGTGTCAAGGCGAGCTTCTCATGTCTACTTGTACTCCCAGACACAAGGGTACTGTGAAGCGGTCTTCTGCCCAGCCTCAGGGGAAGAGGCAGAGCAAGTTGCTTTCTGCACAGCACTGGAAGCGGGACGGATGGGCGTTCTGTTCAACACGTGAAAAGCAGGCAGCACCAGAAGCCTCTGTCAAGTAAGCTCCTCTGTATGGCTAGTGAAGCTTAATTCAAACCTGCAATGGAAATTGTTCTGGGGTAACTGAGCTCTAACTCCACGATCTAACACTTTCAGTTACTTTCTCCTAACTCATACAGAGTGGAACGGCCAAACGTAGGTGTGCATGGTGTCCTCTCTGGATGCACCTTAAGTCCGAGAGACACGTGTGCTGTGAATAGGACTTGCAAGTACGTTTAAGGGAAGATGCCGTTGGGACTCCTTCAGCTGATCATCCGTTCCTCAGAACAAAGCTCTTCTCTGGGCCAGAACTCCATCAGCCTGAACTAACCACGTGCAGCCCAGCTCTCTCTTTGTGAGCTGCAGGGAGAAAGAATCCTTTGCTATGATTCTAAAGCTAAATGCTTTAGGGCAGTCCTAAGACTTCTGCATTCAAGCACACTGAGGCCAAGCCTTCCGTGCGTGGCTGTTTTGTCCACAGGTTTGGAATCATACGGGAGGTCCTTGTTTCCTGGGGGTGCTAGAAGAGGACGCACAGAACCGGAGTGTCCTGGGGAGTAAAAGCTATGCCCTGAAGATGTCCTTGTAGTAAAGTGTCAGAAACTGCTGCAGAAGAGCCTTATGCCAAACTCTGCTGGGGAAACAATCCACCGTGCACTGAGGAGACCCTCCCTGAGAGAATACTACGCTGATTTCCCCTTGCATGCAACTTGCTCCTATGTGATATAGGAAACTTAGTCAACATTGCAGTAGAAGGCTATGTACACTTGATCTCTTTTGTGCTTTTCGGGTTTGTTGTGTGTGCAGTGTGCGGTACGTGTTGTTGGTATATGGTAGGGAGTGGTTTGTGGTGCTTTTCTGTGATTCTGTGTGCATTCTCTGTTGTGATACGCTGTGTGTGCTGTGTTCTTGTGTGTTTGGCGTTGTGCTGTCTTTGGTCTGTGGGTCTCGCTTGTTTCGTCTGTGTTGTGTGTTGTCCGTGTTGTGTGTATTTTGTACGTAATATGTGCGGTACAGGTTCCTTACTGCTTGATGAGTACGCGGTTCTGTGTATTTTTCACTGGGGGTGTGTGTGTGTCATGTGTGATGCTGTTATTTGTGAGTTGTGTTGTGTGTGTTGAGTGGTTCTTTGTGTATTGTATGTTTTGCCTTTTTTTGATGAGTTATCTGTTGGCGGTTGTGTATGTTGTGTGTTTGGTGTGTGGCTTCCAGTCTAATGTTTAGTGTGAAATGGGTCTGGTCTTTCCTTGGTCTGTTGTGTTATGTACTGTGTTCTGGGTTGTGTGAGTGCCGTCCATATGCTTGCTGTGTGTTACATACTGGGTAGATGTCGGTTGGTCTGTGTAGTTTGAGCGTTGTGTGTGACGTTGATTTAGCGTTGTGTCAGACGTGTTGTGTGCATGTGCTTGTTGCGTGTGTGTTTGTGGGTTTTGGTTCGTGCTGTCTGCGTGTGGGCCTGTGCGTGCTGTGTGTTGTATGCTTGTGGTTGTGTGTGCTGTGTGTAGTGCATTATATGTGTGTTGCATGTGTTTTCATCAGTTGTGGATTTATTTCTATGTGTTGTGTCAGCTTTTTGTGTATGATTGTGATGTGTGTGCTGTGTTAGAGAGCTTGTGTGTGTGTGTGTGTGGCTGTTTGAGTTACGCACACGATGTGAGATGCGTTGACTGTGTGTGGTTGTGCTTGTCTAGTATGTCTCTTGGTGTGCGCAGTACGTAGTCTGTGAACGTTTTTCGTGTGTATTGTGAGCAGTTATGTGCCTTGAAGGGTGTGTGGTGTGTGTATTGCGACTACTGTGCTGCTCATTTCTGTGTTGCGTGTGTGTTCTGCGTTGTTCTCCTGTGTGAGGCTGTACGTGTGGTGTGTCTGTGCGTGGTTGTGTGTGTAGTGTGTGAAATGTGTGCCATTTGCCTTCTTTGTTGATTATGTGCGTTTTGCCTAAGGATTTGTGAGTTTTGTGTGTTTTGTGTGTGTGACTGTGATTTGTGTGTGGTTGTGTTTCAGTGGTTGAGTGTGTGTTGTTTGTCATGTATGTGATGTGAGATGTGTTGTCTGTGTGTGGTTGTGCTTGTTTAGCGTGCCTCGTTGCGTGTGCTGCACATACTCTCCCAAATGTGATTTTTGTGTTCTATGAGAAACATGTGCTTTGTTGTGTCTGGTGTGTGCCCTGTGACTGTTGTTTTGTTACTTTCCGCGTTTCTTGTGTGTGTGTGTGCGCATTGCGTGGCGGTGCCCGTGTGTGTATATGTGTGTGGGGTGTCTGTGTGCAGTGGTGTGTGGAGTGCTTGGTGTGTGAACTGCGTGCGTTTATTTTTTGGTTGTGAGTTTGGGGTGTGGTTTTGCATGTGTTGTGCGTGTTTTGCGAGTGTGATTGTGATACGTGTTTGAAAGTTTGTGTGTGTGATTGGTTGTTATGTGTGTGAGGTGAGATGTGTTATCTGTATGTGGTTTTGCTTGTGTAGTGTGCCTCATTTTGTGTGTGTGGTGTGTACATGGTTAAATGTGGTTTGTGAGGGTTGGGAGCCCTTATGTCCTGTGATGTTTGTGGGGTATGTTGTTTCATACGTTGTGCTGTTTGCGTGTTGAGTTGGGTGTGTTCTCCATATCTTTGTGTTTGTGGGTGTTTACTTGTGTTTGCTGTGGTTATTCCTTGAGTGTGTGTTGTGTGTGGCTTTATGTGTGGTAGGTAGTGGTTACGTCGGTCTGTGTGCCCTGACGTTAATGCAGGGTGTTGTGTGTGCTTTGAGTTGTGATGTTTAATTTGTGTGTGATGCTTGTGTGTGTCGCACGACGTATTTTTCTGCGATTTGTGTATTATTTTGTGTGTTGTGGTGATGTACTGATGTGTTTGTTTTAATGTGTGTGTCGTGTGTGCTATGTTTGTGTCGTGCATCCTTTTTGTGATGTTTTGTGTTTGTTGAGTTTTGTGTCATGTGTGAAGTACATTGTCTTTTGTGCATACGGTAGGGCGTGTTCTGTGGTGTTGGTTGTGTGATCGTGTGTGTATTCTGTGTTGTGTTACATGTTTGCGTGCTGTGTTATTGTGTGTCCTTAGCTGTGAAGTCTGTGATGTGCTGGTTTAATGTGCGTGGCGGTGTTTGTGTGGTTGTGTGTGTGTTTCCTGTGTGTTTCGTTCTTTCTGTGTTGTGACTGTTGTGTATGTGATGTGTGCAGTTTGGGTACTTTGTTGTCTGTAGTGTGTGTTCTGTGTGTCTTTGTGGAGTGCTGTGTGACTGGTGCGGTTGTGGGTGGTTCTGTGTTGGGTGTTGTGCGCTTGGAGTGTGTCTTTGTGTGTTGTATGTTTGGCGTCTTTTGTGTAGCGTGTTGTGTTCGTGGTTGGGAATGTTATGTGGTCTGTGAATAGTTTTCTGTTTCATGTTTCATGTGTGATGTGACCGCACGTGCGTTGCGTGATGTACCACGTACTGTTCTCAGTTGCATGTGTGTGTTGTGTGTATTCTTATCTGTTTTGTGTATTGTGTGTGTGTTGTTTGTTCTGTGTATTTTATGTGTTGTGTGGGATATTGTGTGTTGTGTCTGATATGCTGTTTGCTTTGCATTGTGTGTTCTGTGAGGCTCTGTGTGCTGAAAGTTTCATGTGTGTTTTGTGTGATGTGTGTAGTGTGTGAAATGTGTGTTCCATAAATTTCGTGATCTTTCTGTTGTGGTTTGTGTATTTTTCGCACGTCGTTTGGCATCTCTTGTGTGTGGGGTGAGTTCTGCATGTGTGATTGTGATTTTTGTGTGGTTGTGTGGGCGTTTGCTTGTTACGCGTGTGATGTGAAATGTGTTGTCTGTGTGTGGTTGTGCTTGTTTAGCATGCCCCATTGTGTGTGCTGTGTGTACTCCGAAATGGGATTCATGTGTGTTGTGAGCAATTATGAGCTTTGATGTGTCTGGCGTGTGCCTTGTGGCTTGTGTTGTTACAATTTGGGTTTCGTGTGTGTGCGTTTTGCACAGTGCAGCCCGTGCCTGGATATGAGTGTGCGTTGTCTGCGCGTGAATGTGTGTGTGGTTTGTAGTGTGTGAAATGTGCGCTATGGGGGTTTTTGTTGGTTGCGTGTTTCCCGTGTGGTTTTGTATTTGGTGCAAGTGTTTTGCGTGTGTGATGGTGATCTGTGTTCGTCTGTGTTTGAGGGTCGTGTGTTTGTTCGGTTGAGTTAAGTGTGTGACCTGAGATGTGTTGTCTGTGTGTGATTGTGGTTGTGTAGTGTGCCTCATTGTGTGTGTTGCGTGTACTAATTGAACTGTGGTTTGTGTGAGTTGTGTGCTTTTATGTCCTGTGGTGTTTGTGGTGTATGTTGTTGTCTATGTTGCGCTGTGTGCATGTTTAGAGGTTCTGTATGTTCTCTATGTACGTGTTTGTGGGTGTTTACTTGCGTGTGTCGTGGTTGTTCCTTGAGCATGTGTTGTGTGTGGCTTTTTGTGTGTTATGCAGTGGCCGCATTGTTGTGCGCGTGCGTGTTGCATTGTTAATGCGGGGTGTTGTGTGTGTCATGAGTTGTGATGTTAATTTCTGTGTGCGATGTTTGTGTGTGTTGTGTGATGAGGTTCTGTTGATCTGTGTTTTGTGTTTGTGTTGAGTGTATTCTCTGTGTGTTGCCTATTGTGCGTGTGTGCGTGTGTTGCGTGGTCTGTGTGTTTTGCAAGTTGTGTGAGATTGTGTGTCATGAATGATGTGCTTCGTGTATATGTTGTGTGTTTGGCATTGCACATTCTGTGAGGCTCTGTGTGCTGTATGTATTATTTGTGTTTGCAGTGATGTGTGTAGTTTGTGAAATGTGTGTTGCATAAATTCGGAGTTCTTTTTGTTGTGGTTTGTGTGTGTTTTGCACGTGGGTTTGTATGTGTTGTGGGGGTGGTGTGCGTTTTGCATGTGTGATTGTGATCTGTGTGCGGTTGTGTTTGACACGTGGTGAGTGTGGTTGGCTGTTTTGAGTAATGAGTGTGATATGTGAGGTGTGTACTCTGTGGGGTCATGGATGGTCAGTGAGCCTCACTGTGTGTGTTGTGTTTACTCTGAGGACCGTGGTTCATGTGTATTGTGTGCAGTTATGTTCTCGGTGTGTGGGGGTTTTGATGTTTAGTGTGATGTGCTGTTTGTGTGTTGAGAGGCTTCTGCATTCAAGCGCACTGAAGAGAGCCTCTAGTGATTGTCCATTTTCTCCACAGGTTTGTTATCCTCCGGGAGGGCCTTGATTACTGAGGGCGCTCAAAGAGGACGTCCCTTTAATAGCCATGCCCTGAAGATGCCTTTGTAGTAATGTGTCAGGAACTGCTGCAGGAGAGCCTTATGCCAGACTTTGCTGAGGAAACAATCCACCGTGCACCGAGGAGACCCTCCCCGAGAGAATACTAGGCTGCTTTCGCCTTGCATGCAGTTTGCTCCTATGTGATATGGGAAACAGTGAACATTTGCAGTAAGAAGGCGGTCTTCTCTGTACACCCTCTATCTCAAAGACGTAAGTGGGCTTCGAATAGGCCTTAGCACGAGCCACACGGAAGTCACAGAAGAAGACGCTCTGAAATAACAGCAGTGGAGGCAAGTCGGCTTTGGATTCAGCTTGCGTGGGTGAAAGAAAGCAGTGCGCGATGCCCCATTCAAGGAATCATCGAAGTCGTTGCAGTGGATGCTGAAAGTGAGCTTGCAACGTGCTTTCCGTGTCTGTCCTGTGTGCCTGCACTCTGAGCGCCTGAGTGAGGTCTGCTGTGTGGAGCTGTCTTTCGCTGAGCGGTGGACTCTCGCTTGTGTGGCCATTAACGTGAGGCCTTGCTGAGGAAGCCTGGCTGTCAGAAGAATGCCCGCATACAATGAATCCAGCTTGGAAGTTTAAAAAGCCGCTTTTTTTCGGCTACTACCTGGCTGCTTCCGAGAGGCCCAGGTTGGTCTGTGGGGGTGTGTAAGCCGGGCTGACTGTGTGTAAGCCACAGTCTGAGCTTTGAAAAAAAGAGGTGCACATTGGCTTTAGTCCCTCAGCATCACGTCAGCAAGAGGTGTGTGCAAGCTTCCCCAAAGCCTGGTGGCGAATGGGCGCTAAGCGTCAGAGCTGTTGTCCTGCAGAGAAGGCTCTGAGGCTGTCTCTGTGCAAGTGACATATCCAGACTGACAGCTAAACACACTGCTGTGTCAAGGCGAGCTTCTCATGTCTACTTGTACTCCCAGACACAAGGGTACTGTGAAGCGGTCTTCTGCCCAGCCTCAGGGGAAGAGGCAGAGCAAGTTGCTTTCTGCACAGCACTGGAAGCGGGACGGATGGGCGTTCTGTTCAACACGTGAAAAGCAGGCAGCACCAGAAGCCTCTGTCAAGTAAGCTCCTCTGTATGGCTAGTGAAGCTTAATTCAAACCTGCAATGGAAATTGTTCTGGGGTAACTGAGCTCTAACTCCACGATCTAACACTTTCAGTTACTTTCTCCTAACTCATACAGAGTGGAACGGCCAAACGTAGGTGTGCATGGTGTCCTCTCTGGATGCACCTTAAGTCCGAGAGACACGTGTGCTGTGAATAGGACTTGCAAGTACGTTTAAGGGAAGATGCCGTTGGGACTCCTTCAGCTGATCATCCGTTCCTCAGAACAAAGCTCTTCTCTGGGCCAGAACTCCATCAGCCTGAACTAACCACGTGCAGCCCAGCTCTCTCTTTGTGAGCTGCAGGGAGAAAGAATCCTTTGCTATGATTCTAAAGCTAAATGCTTTAGGGCAGTCCTAAGACTTCTGCATTCAAGCACACTGAGGCCAAGCCTTCCGTGCGTGGCTGTTTTGTCCACAGGTTTGGAATCATACGGGAGGTCCTTGTTTCCTGGGGGTGCTAGAAGAGGACGCACAGAACCGGAGTGTCCTGGGGAGTAAAAGCTATGCCCTGAAGATGTCCTTGTAGTAAAGTGTCAGAAACTGCTGCAGAAGAGCCTTATGCCAAACTCTGCTGGGGAAACAATCCACCGTGCACTGAGGAGACCCTCCCTGAGAGAATACTACGCTGATTTCCCCTTGCATGCAACTTGCTCCTATGTGATATAGGAAACTTAGTCAACATTGCAGTAGAAGGCTATGTACACTTGATCTCTTTTGTGCTTTTCGGGTTTGTTGTGTGTGCAGTGTGCGGTACGTGTTGTTGGTATATGGTAGGGAGTGGTTTGTGGTGCTTTTCTGTGATTCTGTGTGCATTCTCTGTTGTGATACGCTGTGTGTGCTGTGTTCTTGTGTGTTTGGCGTTGTGCTGTCTTTGGTCTGTGGGTCTCGCTTGTTTCGTCTGTGTTGTGTGTTGTCCGTGTTGTGTGTATTTTGTACGTAATATGTGCGGTACAGGTTCCTTACTGCTTGATGAGTACGCGGTTCTGTGTATTTTTCACTGGGGGTGTGTGTGTGTCATGTGTGATGCTGTTATTTGTGAGTTGTGTTGTGTGTGTTGAGTGGTTCTTTGTGTATTGTATGTTTTGCCTTTTTTTGATGAGTTATCTGTTGGCGGTTGTGTATGTTGTGTGTTTGGTGTGTGGCTTCCAGTCTAATGTTTAGTGTGAAATGGGTCTGGTCTTTCCTTGGTCTGTTGTGTTATGTACTGTGTTCTGGGTTGTGTGAGTGCCGTCCATATGCTTGCTGTGTGTTACATACTGGGTAGATGTCGGTTGGTCTGTGTAGTTTGAGCGTTGTGTGTGACGTTGATTTAGCGTTGTGTCAGACGTGTCGTGTGCATGTGCTTGTTGCGTGTGTGTTTGTGGGTTTTGGTTCGTGCTGTCTGCGTGTGGGCCTGTGCGTGCTGTGTGTTGTATGCTTGTGGTTGTGTGTGCTGTGTGTAGTGCATTATATGTGTGTTGCATGTGTTTTCATCAGTTGTGGATTTATTTCTATGTGTTGTGTCAGCTTTTTGTGTATGATTGTGATGTGTGTGCTGTGTTAGAGAGCTTGTGTGTGTGTGTGTGTGGCTGTTTGAGTTACGCACACGATGTGAGATGCGTTGACTGTGTGTGGTTGTGCTTGTCTAGTATGTCTCTTGGTGTGCGCAGTACGTAGTCTGTGAACGTTTTTCGTGTGTATTGTGAGCAGTTATGTGCCTTGAAGGGTGTGTGGTGTGTGTATTGCGACTACTGTGCTGCTCATTTCTGTGTTGCGTGTGTGTTCTGCGTTGTTCTCCTGTGTGAGGCTGTACGTGTGGTGTGTCTGTGCGTGGTTGTGTGTGTAGTGTGTGAAATGTGTGCCATTTGCCTTCTTTGTTGATTATGTGCGTTTTGCCTAAGGATTTGTGAGTTTTGTGTGTTTTGTGTGTGTGACTGTGATTTGTGTGTGGTTGTGTTTCAGTGGTTGAGTGTGTGTTGTTTGTCATGTATGTGATGTGAGATGTGTTGTCTGTGTGTGGTTGTGCTTGTTTAGCGTGCCTCGTTGCGTGTGCTGCACATACTCTCCCAAATGTGATTTTTGTGTTCTATGAGAAACATGTGCTTTGTTGTGTCTGGTGTGTGCCCTGTGACTGTTGTTTTGTTACTTTCCGCGTTTCTTGTGTGTGTGTGTGCGCATTGCGTGGCGGTGCCCGTGTGTGTATATGTGTGTGGGGTGTCTGTGTGCAGTGGTGTGTGGAGTGCTTGGTGTGTGAACTGCGTGCGTTTATTTTTTGGTTGTGAGTTTGGGGTGTGGTTTTGCATGTGTTGTGCGTGTTTTGCGAGTGTGATTGTGATACGTGTTTGAAAGTTTGTGTGTGTGATTGGTTGTTATGTGTGTGAGGTGAGATGTGTTATCTGTATGTGGTTTTGCTTGTGTAGTGTGCCTCATTTTGTGTGTGTGGTGTGTACATGGTTAAATGTGGTTTGTGAGGGTTGGGAGCCCTTATGTCCTGTGATGTTTGTGGGGTATGTTGTTTCATACGTTGTGCTGTTTGCGTGTTGAGTTGGGTGTGTTCTCCATATCTTTGTGTTTGTGGGTGTTTACTTGTGTTTGCTGTGGTTATTCCTTGAGTGTGTGTTGTGTGTGGCTTTATGTGTGGTAGGTAGTGGTTACGTCGGTCTGTGTGCCCTGACGTTAATGCAGGGTGTTGTGTGTGCTTTGAGTTGTGATGTTTAATTTGTGTGTGATGCTTGTGTGTGTCGCACGACGTATTTTTCTGCGATTTGTGTATTATTTTGTGTGTTGTGGTGATGTACTGATGTGTTTGTTTTAATGTGTGTGTCGTGTGTGCTATGTTTGTGTCGTGCATCCTTTTTGTGATGTTTTGTGTTTGTTGAGTTTTGTGTCATGTGTGAAGTACATTGTCTTTTGTGCATACGGTAGGGCGTGTTCTGTGGTGTTGGTTGTGTGATCGTGTGTGTATTCTGTGTTGTGTTACATGTTTGCGTGCTGTGTTATTGTGTGTCCTTAGCTGTGAAGTCTGTGATGTGCTGGTTTAATGTGCGTGGCGGTGTTTGTGTGGTTGTGTGTGTGTTTCCTGTGTGTTTCGTTCTTTCTGTGTTGTGACTGTTGTGTATGTGATGTGTGCAGTTTGGGTACTTTGTTGTCTGTAGTGTGTGTTCTGTGTGTCTTTGTGGAGTGCTGTGTGACTGGTGCGGTTGTGGGTGGTTCTGTGTTGGGTGTTGTGCGCTTGGAGTGTGTCTTTGTGTGTTGTATGTTTGGCGTCTTTTGTGTAGCGTGTTGTGTTCGTGGTTGGGAATGTTATGTGGTCTGTGAATAGTTTTCTGTTTCATGTTTCATGTGTGATGTGACCGCACGTGCGTTGCGTGATGTACCACGTACTGTTCTCAGTTGCATGTGTGTGTTGTGTGTATTCTTATCTGTTTTGTGTATTGTGTGTGTGTTGTTTGTTCTGTGTATTTTATGTGTTGTGTGGGATATTGTGTGTTGTGTCTGATATGCTGTTTGCTTTGCATTGTGTGTTCTGTGAGGCTCTGTGTGCTGAAAGTTTCATGTGTGTTTTGTGTGATGTGTGTAGTGTGTGAAATGTGTGTTCCATAAATTTCGTGATCTTTCTGTTGTGGTTTGTGTATTTTTCGCACGTCGTTTGGCATCTCTTGTGTGTGGGGTGAGTTCTGCATGTGTGATTGTGATTTTTGTGTGGTTGTGTGGGCGTTTGCTTGTTACGCGTGTGATGTGAAATGTGTTGTCTGTGTGTGGTTGTGCTTGTTTAGCATGCCCCATTGTGTGTGCTGTGTGTACTCCGAAATGGGATTCATGTGTGTTGTGAGCAATTATGAGCTTTGATGTGTCTGGCGTGTGCCTTGTGGCTTGTGTTGTTACAATTTGGGTTTCGTGTGTGTGCGTTTTGCACAGTGCAGCCCGTGCCTGGATATGAGTGTGCGTTGTCTGCGCGTGAATGTGTGTGTGGTTTGTAGTGTGTGAAATGTGCGCTATGGGGGTTTTTGTTGGTTGCGTGTTTCCCGTGTGGTTTTGTATTTGGTGCAAGTGTTTTGCGTGTGTGATGGTGATCTGTGTTCGTCTGTGTTTGAGGGTCGTGTGTTTGTTCGGTTGAGTTAAGTGTGTGACCTGAGATGTGTTGTCTGTGTGTGATTGTGGTTGTGTAGTGTGCCTCATTGTGTGTGTTGCGTGTACTAATTGAACTGTGGTTTGTGTGAGTTGTGTGCTTTTATGTCCTGTGGTGTTTGTGGTGTATGTTGTTGTCTATGTTGCGCTGTGTGCATGTTTAGAGGTTCTGTATGTTCTCTATGTACGTGTTTGTGGGTGTTTACTTGCGTGTGTCGTGGTTGTTCCTTGAGCATGTGTTGTGTGTGGCTTTTTGTGTGTTATGCAGTGGCCGCATTGTTGTGCGCGTGCGTGTTGCATTGTTAATGCGGGGTGTTGTGTGTGTCATGAGTTGTGATGTTAATTTCTGTGTGCGATGTTTGTGTGTGTTGTGTGATGAGGTTCTGTTGATCTGTGTTTTGTGTTTGTGTTGAGTGTATTCTCTGTGTGTTGCCTATTGTGCGTGTGTGCGTGTGTTGCGTGGTCTGTGTGTTTTGCAAGTTGTGTGAGATTGTGTGTCATGAATGATGTGCTTCGTGTATATGTTGTGTGTTTGGCATTGCACATTCTGTGAGGCTCTGTGTGCTGTATGTATTATTTGTGTTTGCAGTGATGTGTGTAGTTTGTGAAATGTGTGTTGCATAAATTCGGAGTTCTTTTTGTTGTGGTTTGTGTGTGTTTTGCACGTGGGTTTGTATGTGTTGTGGGGGTGGTGTGCGTTTTGCATGTGTGATTGTGATCTGTGTGCGGTTGTGTTTGACACGTGGTGAGTGTGGTTGGCTGTTTTGAGTAATGAGTGTGATATGTGAGGTGTGTACTCTGTGGGGTCATGGATGGTCAGTGAGCCTCACTGTGTGTGTTGTGTTTACTCTGAGGACCGTGGTTCATGTGTATTGTGTGCAGTTATGTTCTCGGTGTGTGGGGGTTTTGATGTTTAGTGTGATGTGCTGTTTGTGTGTTGAGAGGCTTCTGCATTCAAGCGCACTGAAGAGAGCCTCTAGTGATTGTCCATTTTCTCCACAGGTTTGTTATCCTCCGGGAGGGCCTTGATTACTGAGGGCGCTCAAAGAGGACGTCCCTTTAATAGCCATGCCCTGAAGATGCCTTTGTAGTAATGTGTCAGGAACTGCTGCAGGAGAGCCTTATGCCAGACTTTGCTGAGGAAACAATCCACCGTGCACCGAGGAGACCCTCCCCGAGAGAATACTAGGCTGCTTTCGCCTTGCATGCAGTTTGCTCCTATGTGATATGGGAAACAGTGAACATTTGCAGTAAGAAGGCGGTCTTCTCTGTACACCCTCTATCTCAAAGACGTAAGTGGGCTTCGAATAGGCCTTAGCACGAGCCACACGGAAGTCACAGAAGAAGACGCTCTGAAATAACAGCAGTGGAGGCAAGTCGGCTTTGGATTCAGCTTGCGTGGGTGAAAGAAAGCAGTGCGCGATGCCCCATTCAAGGAATCTTCGAAGTCGTTGCAGTGGATGCTGAAAGTGAGCTTGCAACGTGCTTTCCGTGTCTGTCCTGTGTGCCTGCACTCTGAGCGCCTGAGTGAGGTCTGCTGTGTGGAGCTCTCTTTCGCTGAGCGGTGGACTCTCGCTTGTGTGGCCATTAACGTGAGGCCTTGCTGAGGAAGCCTGGCTGTCAGAAGAATGCCCGCATACAATGAATCCAGCTTGGAAGTTTAAAAAGCCGCTTTTTTTCGGCTACTACCTGGCTGCTTCCGAGAGGCCCAGGTTGGTCTGTGGGGGTGTGTAAGCCGGGCTGACTGTGTGTAAGCCACAGTCTGAGCTTTGAAAAAAAGAGGTGCACATTGGCTTTAGTCCCTCAGCATCACATCAGCAAGAGGTGTGTGCAAGCTTCCCCAAAGCCTGGTGGCAAATGGGCGCTAAGCGTCAGAGCTGTTGTCCTGCAGAGAAGGCTCTGAGGCTGTCTCTGTGCAAGTGACATATCCAGACTGACAGCTAAACACACTGCTGTGTCAAGGCGAGCTTCTCATGTCTACTTGTACTCCCAGACACAAGGGTACTGTGAAGCGGTCTTCTGCCCAGCCTCAGGGGAAGAGGCAGAGCAAGTTGCTTTCTGCACAGCACTGGAAGCGGGACGGATGGGCGTTCTGTTCAACACGTGAAAAGCAGGCAGCACCAGAAGCCTCTGTCAAGTAAGCTCCTCTGTATGGCTAGTGAAGCTTAATTCAAACCTGCAATGGAAATTGTTCTGGGGTAACTGAGCTCTAACTCCACGATCTAACACTTTCAGTTACTTTCTCCTAACTCATACAGAGTGGAACGGCCAAACGTAGGTGTGCACGGTGTCCTCTCTGGATGCACCTTAAGTCCGAGAGACACGTGTGCTGTGAATAGGACTTGCAAGTACGTTTAAGGGAAGATGCCGTTGGGACTCCTTCAGCTGATCATCCGTTCCTCAGAACAAAGCTCTTCTCTGGGCCAGAACTCCATCAGCCTGAACTAACCACGTGCAGCCCAGCTCTCTCTTTGTGAGCTGCAGGGAGAAAGAATCCTTTGCTATGATTCTAAAGCTAAATGCTTTAGGGCAGTCCTAAGACTTCTGCATTCAAGCACACTGAGGCCAAGCCTTCCGTGCGTGGCTGTTTTGTCCACAGGTTTGGAATCATACGGGAGGTCCTTGTTTCCTGGGGGTGCTAGAAGAGGACGCACAGAACCGGAGTGTCCTGGGGAGTAAAAGCTATGCCCTGAAGATGTCCTTGTAGTAAAGTGTCAGAAACTGCTGCAGAAGAGCCTTATGCCAAACTCTGCTGGGGAAACAATCCACCGTGCACTGAGGAGACCCTCCCTGAGAGAATACTACGCTGATTTCCCCTTGCATGCAACTTGCTCCTATGTGATATAGGAAACTTAGTCAACATTGCAGTAGAAGGCTATGTACACTTGATCTCTTTTGTGCTTTTCGGGTTTGTTGTGTGTGCAGTGTGCGGTACGTGTTGTTGGTATATGGTAGGGAGTGGTTTGTGGTGCTTTTCTGTGATTCTGTGTGCATTCTCTGTTGTGATACGCTGTGTGTGCTGTGTTCTTGTGTGTTTGGCGTTGTGCTGTCTTTGGTCTGTGGGTCTCGCTTGTTTCGTCTGTGTTGTGTGTTGTCCGTGTTGTGTGTATTTTGTACGTAATATGTGCGGTACAGGTTCCTTACTGCTTGATGAGTACGCGGTTCTGTGTATTTTTCACTGGGGGTGTGTGTGTGTCATGTGTGATGCTGTTATTTGTGAGTTGTGTTGTGTGTGTTGAGTGGTTCTTTGTGTATTGTATGTTTTGCCTTTTTTTGATGAGTTATCTGTTGGCGGTTGTGTATGTTGTGTGTTTGGTGTGTGGCTTCCAGTCTAATGTTTAGTGTGAAATGGGTCTGGTCTTTCCTTGGTCTGTTGTGTTATGTACTGTGTTCTGGGTTGTGTGAGTGCCGTCCATATGCTTGCTGTGTGTTACATACTGGGTAGATGTCGGTTGGTCTGTGTAGTTTGAGCGTTGTGTGTGACGTTGATTTAGCGTTGTGTCAGACGTGTCGTGTGCATGTGCTTGTTGCGTGTGTGTTTGTGGGTTTTGGTTCGTGCTGTCTGCGTGTGGGCCTGTGCGTGCTGTGTGTTGTATGCTTGTGGTTGTGTGTGCTGTGTGTAGTGCATTATATGTGTGTTGCATGTGTTTTCATCAGTTGTGGATTTATTTCTATGTGTTGTGTCAGCTTTTTGTGTATGATTGTGATGTGTGTGCTGTGTTAGAGAGCTTGTGTGTGTGTGTGTGTGGCTGTTTGAGTTACGCACACGATGTGAGATGCGTTGACTGTGTGTGGTTGTGCTTGTCTAGTATGTCTCTTGGTGTGCGCAGTACGTAGTCTGTGAACGTTTTTCGTGTGTATTGTGAGCAGTTATGTGCCTTGAAGGGTGTGTGGTGTGTGTATTGCGACTACTGTGCTGCTCATTTCTGTGTTGCGTGTGTGTTCTGCGTTGTTCTCCTGTGTGAGGCTGTACGTGTGGTGTGTCTGTGCGTGGTTGTGTGTGTAGTGTGTGAAATGTGTGCCATTTGCCTTCTTTGTTGATTATGTGCGTTTTGCCTAAGGATTTGTGAGTTTTGTGTGTTTTGTGTGTGTGACTGTGATTTGTGTGTGGTTGTGTTTCAGTGGTTGAGTGTGTGTTGTTTGTCATGTATGTGATGTGAGATGTGTTGTCTGTGTGTGGTTGTGCTTGTTTAGCGTGCCTCGTTGCGTGTGCTGCACATACTCTCCCAAATGTGATTTTTGTGTTCTATGAGAAACATGTGCTTTGTTGTGTCTGGTGTGTGCCCTGTGACTGTTGTTTTGTTACTTTCCGCGTTTCTTGTGTGTGTGTGTGCGCATTGCGTGGCGGTGCCCGTGTGTGTATATGTGTGTGGGGTGTCTGTGTGCAGTGGTGTGTGGAGTGCTTGGTGTGTGAACTGCGTGCGTTTATTTTTTGGTTGTGAGTTTGGGGTGTGGTTTTGCATGTGTTGTGCGTGTTTTGCGAGTGTGATTGTGATACGTGTTTGAAAGTTTGTGTGTGTGATTGGTTGTTATGTGTGTGAGGTGAGATGTGTTATCTGTATGTGGTTTTGCTTGTGTAGTGTGCCTCATTTTGTGTGTGTGGTGTGTACATGGTTAAATGTGGTTTGTGAGGGTTGGGAGCCCTTATGTCCTGTGATGTTTGTGGGGTATGTTGTTTCATACGTTGTGCTGTTTGCGTGTTGAGTTGGGTGTGTTCTCCATATCTTTGTGTTTGTGGGTGTTTACTTGTGTTTGCTGTGGTTATTCCTTGAGTGTGTGTTGTGTGTGGCTTTATGTGTGGTAGGTAGTGGTTACGTCGGTCTGTGTGCCCTGACGTTAATGCAGGGTGTTGTGTGTGCTTTGAGTTGTGATGTTTAATTTGTGTGTGATGCTTGTGTGTGTCGCACGACGTATTTTTCTGCGATTTGTGTATTATTTTGTGTGTTGTGGTGATGTACTGATGTGTTTGTTTTAATGTGTGTGTCGTGTGTGCTATGTTTGTGTCGTGCATCCTTTTTGTGATGTTTTGTGTTTGTTGAGTTTTGTGTCATGTGTGAAGTACATTGTCTTTTGTGCATACGGTAGGGCGTGTTCTGTGGTGTTGGTTGTGTGATCGTGTGTGTATTCTGTGTTGTGTTACATGTTTGCGTGCTGTGTTATTGTGTGTCCTTAGCTGTGAAGTCTGTGATGTGCTGGTTTAATGTGCGTGGCGGTGTTTGTGTGGTTGTGTGTGTGTTTCCTGTGTGTTTCGTTCTTTCTGTGTTGTGACTGTTGTGTATGTGATGTGTGCAGTTTGGGTACTTTGTTGTCTGTAGTGTGTGTTCTGTGTGTCTTTGTGGAGTGCTGTGTGACTGGTGCGGTTGTGGGTGGTTCTGTGTTGGGTGTTGTGCGCTTGGAGTGTGTCTTTGTGTGTTGTATGTTTGGCGTCTTTTGTGTAGCGTGTTGTGTTCGTGGTTGGGAATGTTATGTGGTCTGTGAATAGTTTTCTGTTTCATGTTTCATGTGTGATGTGACCGCACGTGCGTTGCGTGATGTACCACGTACTGTTCTCAGTTGCATGTGTGTGTTGTGTGTATTCTTATCTGTTTTGTGTATTGTGTGTGTGTTGTTTGTTCTGTGTATTTTATGTGTTGTGTGGGATATTGTGTGTTGTGTCTGATATGCTGTTTGCTTTGCATTGTGTGTTCTGTGAGGCTCTGTGTGCTGAAAGTTTCATGTGTGTTTTGTGTGATGTGTGTAGTGTGTGAAATGTGTGTTCCATAAATTTCGTGATCTTTCTGTTGTGGTTTGTGTATTTTTCGCACGTCGTTTGGCATCTCTTGTGTGTGGGGTGAGTTCTGCATGTGTGATTGTGATTTTTGTGTGGTTGTGTGGGCGTTTGCTTGTTACGCGTGTGATGTGAAATGTGTTGTCTGTGTGTGGTTGTGCTTGTTTAGCATGCCCCATTGTGTGTGCTGTGTGTACTCCGAAATGGGATTCATGTGTGTTGTGAGCAATTATGAGCTTTGATGTGTCTGGCGTGTGCCTTGTGGCTTGTGTTGTTACAATTTGGGTTTCGTGTGTGTGCGTTTTGCACAGTGCAGCCCGTGCCTGGATATGAGTGTGCGTTGTCTGCGCGTGAATGTGTGTGTGGTTTGTAGTGTGTGAAATGTGCGCTATGGGGGTTTTTGTTGGTTGCGTGTTTCCCGTGTGGTTTTGTATTTGGTGCAAGTGTTTTGCGTGTGTGATGGTGATCTGTGTTCGTCTGTGTTTGAGGGTCGTGTGTTTGTTCGGTTGAGTTAAGTGTGTGACCTGAGATGTGTTGTCTGTGTGTGATTGTGGTTGTGTAGTGTGCCTCATTGTGTGTGTTGCGTGTACTAATTGAACTGTGGTTTGTGTGAGTTGTGTGCTTTTATGTCCTGTGGTGTTTGTGGTGTATGTTGTTGTCTATGTTGCGCTGTGTGCATGTTTAGAGGTTCTGTATGTTCTCTATGTACGTGTTTGTGGGTGTTTACTTGCGTGTGTCGTGGTTGTTCCTTGAGCATGTGTTGTGTGTGGCTTTTTGTGTGTTATGCAGTGGCCGCATTGTTGTGCGCGTGCGTGTTGCATTGTTAATGCGGGGTGTTGTGTGTGTCATGAGTTGTGATGTTAATTTCTGTGTGCGATGTTTGTGTGTGTTGTGTGATGAGGTTCTGTTGATCTGTGTTTTGTGTTTGTGTTGAGTGTATTCTCTGTGTGTTGCCTATTGTGCGTGTGTGCGTGTGTTGCGTGGTCTGTGTGTTTTGCAAGTTGTGTGAGATTGTGTGTCATGAATGATGTGCTTCGTGTATATGTTGTGTGTTTGGCATTGCACATTCTGTGAGGCTCTGTGTGCTGTATGTATTATTTGTGTTTGCAGTGATGTGTGTAGTTTGTGAAATGTGTGTTGCATAAATTCGGAGTTCTTTTTGTTGTGGTTTGTGTGTGTTTTGCACGTGGGTTTGTATGTGTTGTGGGGGTGGTGTGCGTTTTGCATGTGTGATTGTGATCTGTGTGCGGTTGTGTTTGACACGTGGTGAGTGTGGTTGGCTGTTTTGAGTAATGAGTGTGATATGTGAGGTGTGTACTCTGTGGGGTCATGGATGGTCAGTGAGCCTCACTGTGTGTGTTGTGTTTACTCTGAGGACCGTGGTTCATGTGTATTGTGTGCAGTTATGTTCTCGGTGTGTGGGGGTTTTGATGTTTAGTGTGATGTGCTGTTTGTGTGTTGAGAGGCTTCTGCATTCAAGCGCACTGAAGAGAGCCTCTAGTGATTGTCCATTTTCTCCACAGGTTTGTTATCCTCCGGGAGGGCCTTGATTACTGAGGGCGCTCAAAGAGGACGTCCCTTTAATAGCCATGCCCTGAAGATGCCTTTGTAGTAATGTGTCAGGAACTGCTGCAGGAGAGCCTTATGCCAGACTTTGCTGAGGAAACAATCCACCGTGCACCGAGGAGACCCTCCCCGAGAGAATACTAGGCTGCTTTCGCCTTGCATGCAGTTTGCTCCTATGTGATATGGGAAACAGTGAACATTTGCAGTAAGAAGGCGGTCTTCTCTGTACACCCTCTATCTCAAAGACGTAAGTGGGCTTCGAATAGGCCTTAGCACGAGCCACACGGAAGTCACAGAAGAAGACGCTCTGAAATAACAGCAGTGGAGGCAAGTCGGCTTTGGATTCAGCTTGCGTGGGTGAAAGAAAGCAGTGCGCGATGCCCCATTCAAGGAATCATCGAAGTCGTTGCAGTGGATGCTGAAAGTGAGCTTGCAACGTGCTTTCCGTGTCTGTCCTGTGTGCCTGCACTCTGAGCGCCCGAGTGAGGTCTGCTGTGTGGAGCTCTCTTTCGCTGAGCGGTGGACTCTCGCTTGTGTGGCCATTAACGTGAGGCCTTGCTGAGGAAGCCTGGCTGTCAGAAGAATGCCCGCATACAATGAATCCAGCTTGGAAGTTTAAAAAGCCGCTTTTTTTCGGCTACTACCTGGCTGCTTCCGAGAGGCCCAGGTTGGTCTGTGGGGGTGTGTAAGCCGGGCTGACTGTGTGTAAGCCACAGTCTGAGCTTTGAAAAAAAGAGGTGCACATTGGCTTTAGTCCCTCAGCATCACGTCAGCAAGAGGTGTGTGCAAGCTTCCCCAAAGCCTGGTGGCGAATGGGCGCTAAGCGTCAGAGCTGTTGTCCTGCAGAGAAGGCTCTGAGGCTGTCTCTGTGCAAGTGACATATCCAGACTGACAGCTAAACACACTGCTGTGTCAAGGCGAGCTTCTCATGTCTACTTGTACTCCCAGACACAAGGGTACTGTGAAGCGGTCTTCTGCCCAGCCTCAGGGGAAGAGGCAGAGCAAGTTGCTTTCTGCACAGCACTGGAAGCGGGACGGATGGGCGTTCTGTTCAACACGTGAAAAGCAGGCAGCACCAGAAGCCTCTGTCAAGTAAGCTCCTCTGTATGGCTAGTGAAGCTTAATTCAAACCTGCAATGGAAATTGTTCTGGGGTAACTGAGCTCTAACTCCACGATCTAACACTTTCAGTTACTTTCTCCTAACTCATACAGAGTGGAACGGCCAAACGTAGGTGTGCATGGTGTCCTCTCTGGATGCACCTTAAGTCCGAGAGACACGTGTGCTGTGAATAGGACTTGCAAGTACGTTTAAGGGAAGATGCCGTTGGGACTCCTTCAGCTGATCATCCGTTCCTCAGAACAAAGCTCTTCTCTGGGCCAGAACTCCATCAGCCTGAACTAACCACGTGCAGCCCAGCTCTCTCTTTGTGAGCTGCAGGGAGAAAGAATCCTTTGCTATGATTCTAAAGCTAAATGCTTTAGGGCAGTCCTAAGACTTCTGCATTCAAGCACACTGAGGCCAAGCCTTCCGTGCGTGGCTGTTTTGTCCACAGGTTTGGAATCATACGGGAGGTCCTTGTTTCCTGGGGGTGCTAGAAGAGGACGCACAGAACCGGAGTGTCCTGGGGAGTAAAAGCTATGCCCTGAAGATGTCCTTGTAGTAAAGTGTCAGAAACTGCTGCAGAAGAGCCTTATGCCAAACTCTGCTGGGGAAACAATCCACCGTGCACTGAGGAGACCCTCCCTGAGAGAATACTACGCTGATTTCCCCTTGCATGCAACTTGCTCCTATGTGATATAGGAAACTTAGTCAACATTGCAGTAGAAGGCTATGTACACTTGATCTCTTTTGTGCTTTTCGGGTTTGTTGTGTGTGCAGTGTGCGGTACGTGTTGTTGGTATATGGTAGGGAGTGGTTTGTGGTGCTTTTCTGTGATTCTGTGTGCATTCTCTGTTGTGATACGCTGTGTGTGCTGTGTTCTTGTGTGTTTGGCGTTGTGCTGTCTTTGGTCTGTGGGTCTCGCTTGTTTCGTCTGTGTTGTGTGTTGTCCGTGTTGTGTGTATTTTGTACGTAATATGTGCGGTACAGGTTCCTTACTGCTTGATGAGTACGCGGTTCTGTGTATTTTTCACTGGGGGTGTGTGTGTGTCATGTGTGATGCTGTTATTTGTGAGTTGTGTTGTGTGTGTTGAGTGGTTCTTTGTGTATTGTATGTTTTGCCTTTTTTTGATGAGTTATCTGTTGGCGGTTGTGTATGTTGTGTGTTTGGTGTGTGGCTTCCAGTCTAATGTTTAGTGTGAAATGGGTCTGGTCTTTCCTTGGTCTGTTGTGTTATGTACTGTGTTCTGGGTTGTGTGAGTGCCGTCCATATGCTTGCTGTGTGTTACATACTGGGTAGATGTCGGTTGGTCTGTGTAGTTTGAGCGTTGTGTGTGACGTTGATTTAGCGTTGTGTCAGACGTGTTGTGTGCATGTGCTTGTTGCGTGTGTGTTTGTGGGTTTTGGTTCGTGCTGTCTGCGTGTGGGCCTGTGCGTGCTGTGTGTTGTATGCTTGTGGTTGTGTGTGCTGTGTGTAGTGCATTATATGTGTGTTGCATGTGTTTTCATCAGTTGTGGATTTATTTCTATGTGTTGTGTCAGCTTTTTGTGTATGATTGTGATGTGTGTGCTGTGTTAGAGAGCTTGTGTGTGTGTGTGTGTGGCTGTTTGAGTTACGCACACGATGTGAGATGCGTTGACTGTGTGTGGTTGTGCTTGTCTAGTATGTCTCTTGGTGTGCGCAGTACGTAGTCTGTGAACGTTTTTCGTGTGTATTGTGAGCAGTTATGTGCCTTGAAGGGTGTGTGGTGTGTGTATTGCGACTACTGTGCTGCTCATTTCTGTGTTGCGTGTGTGTTCTGCGTTGTTCTCCTGTGTGAGGCTGTACGTGTGGTGTGTCTGTGCGTGGTTGTGTGTGTAGTGTGTGAAATGTGTGCCATTTGCCTTCTTTGTTGATTATGTGCGTTTTGCCTAAGGATTTGTGAGTTTTGTGTGTTTTGTGTGTGTGACTGTGATTTGTGTGTGGTTGTGTTTCAGTGGTTGAGTGTGTGTTGTTTGTCATGTATGTGATGTGAGATGTGTTGTCTGTGTGTGGTTGTGCTTGTTTAGCGTGCCTCGTTGCGTGTGCTGCACATACTCTCCCAAATGTGATTTTTGTGTTCTATGAGAAACATGTGCTTTGTTGTGTCTGGTGTGTGCCCTGTGACTGTTGTTTTGTTACTTTCCGCGTTTCTTGTGTGTGTGTGTGCGCATTGCGTGGCGGTGCCCGTGTGTGTATATGTGTGTGGGGTGTCTGTGTGCAGTGGTGTGTGGAGTGCTTGGTGTGTGAACTGCGTGCGTTTATTTTTTGGTTGTGAGTTTGGGGTGTGGTTTTGCATGTGTTGTGCGTGTTTTGCGAGTGTGATTGTGATACGTGTTTGAAAGTTTGTGTGTGTGATTGGTTGTTATGTGTGTGAGGTGAGATGTGTTATCTGTATGTGGTTTTGCTTGTGTAGTGTGCCTCATTTTGTGTGTGTGGTGTGTACATGGTTAAATGTGGTTTGTGAGGGTTGGGAGCCCTTATGTCCTGTGATGTTTGTGGGGTATGTTGTTTCATACGTTGTGCTGTTTGCGTGTTGAGTTGGGTGTGTTCTCCATATCTTTGTGTTTGTGGGTGTTTACTTGTGTTTGCTGTGGTTATTCCTTGAGTGTGTGTTGTGTGTGGCTTTATGTGTGGTAGGTAGTGGTTACGTCGGTCTGTGTGCCCTGACGTTAATGCAGGGTGTTGTGTGTGCTTTGAGTTGTGATGTTTAATTTGTGTGTGATGCTTGTGTGTGTCGCACGACGTATTTTTCTGCGATTTGTGTATTATTTTGTGTGTTGTGGTGATGTACTGATGTGTTTGTTTTAATGTGTGTGTCGTGTGTGCTATGTTTGTGTCGTGCATCCTTTTTGTGATGTTTTGTGTTTGTTGAGTTTTGTGTCATGTGTGAAGTACATTGTCTTTTGTGCATACGGTAGGGCGTGTTCTGTGGTGTTGGTTGTGTGATCGTGTGTGTATTCTGTGTTGTGTTACATGTTTGCGTGCTGTGTTATTGTGTGTCCTTAGCTGTGAAGTCTGTGATGTGCTGGTTTAATGTGCGTGGCGGTGTTTGTGTGGTTGTGTGTGTGTTTCCTGTGTGTTTCGTTCTTTCTGTGTTGTGACTGTTGTGTATGTGATGTGTGCAGTTTGGGTACTTTGTTGTCTGTAGTGTGTGTTCTGTGTGTCTTTGTGGAGTGCTGTGTGACTGGTGCGGTTGTGGGTGGTTCTGTGTTGGGTGTTGTGCGCTTGGAGTGTGTCTTTGTGTGTTGTATGTTTGGCGTCTTTTGTGTAGCGTGTTGTGTTCGTGGTTGGGAATGTTATGTGGTCTGTGAATAGTTTTCTGTTTCATGTTTCATGTGTGATGTGACCGCACGTGCGTTGCGTGATGTACCACGTACTGTTCTCAGTTGCATGTGTGTGTTGTGTGTATTCTTATCTGTTTTGTGTATTGTGTGTGTGTTGTTTGTTCTGTGTATTTTATGTGTTGTGTGGGATATTGTGTGTTGTGTCTGATATGCTGTTTGCTTTGCATTGTGTGTTCTGTGAGGCTCTGTGTGCTGAAAGTTTCATGTGTGTTTTGTGTGATGTGTGTAGTGTGTGAAATGTGTGTTCCATAAATTTCGTGATCTTTCTGTTGTGGTTTGTGTATTTTTCGCACGTCGTTTGGCATCTCTTGTGTGTGGGGTGAGTTCTGCATGTGTGATTGTGATTTTTGTGTGGTTGTGTGGGCGTTTGCTTGTTACGCGTGTGATGTGAAATGTGTTGTCTGTGTGTGGTTGTGCTTGTTTAGCATGCCCCATTGTGTGTGCTGTGTGTACTCCGAAATGGGATTCATGTGTGTTGTGAGCAATTATGAGCTTTGATGTGTCTGGCGTGTGCCTTGTGGCTTGTGTTGTTACAATTTGGGTTTCGTGTGTGTGCGTTTTGCACAGTGCAGCCCGTGCCTGGATATGAGTGTGCGTTGTCTGCGCGTGAATGTGTGTGTGGTTTGTAGTGTGTGAAATGTGCGCTATGGGGGTTTTTGTTGGTTGCGTGTTTCCCGTGTGGTTTTGTATTTGGTGCAAGTGTTTTGCGTGTGTGATGGTGATCTGTGTTCGTCTGTGTTTGAGGGTCGTGTGTTTGTTCGGTTGAGTTAAGTGTGTGACCTGAGATGTGTTGTCTGTGTGTGATTGTGGTTGTGTAGTGTGCCTCATTGTGTGTGTTGCGTGTACTAATTGAACTGTGGTTTGTGTGAGTTGTGTGCTTTTATGTCCTGTGGTGTTTGTGGTGTATGTTGTTGTCTATGTTGCGCTGTGTGCATGTTTAGAGGTTCTGTATGTTCTCTATGTACGTGTTTGTGGGTGTTTACTTGCGTGTGTCGTGGTTGTTCCTTGAGCATGTGTTGTGTGTGGCTTTTTGTGTGTTATGCAGTGGCCGCATTGTTGTGCGCGTGCGTGTTGCATTGTTAATGCGGGGTGTTGTGTGTGTCATGAGTTGTGATGTTAATTTCTGTGTGCGATGTTTGTGTGTGTTGTGTGATGAGGTTCTGTTGATCTGTGTTTTGTGTTTGTGTTGAGTGTATTCTCTGTGTGTTGCCTATTGTGCGTGTGTGCGTGTGTTGCGTGGTCTGTGTGTTTTGCAAGTTGTGTGAGATTGTGTGTCATGAATGATGTGCTTCGTGTATATGTTGTGTGTTTGGCATTGCACATTCTGTGAGGCTCTGTGTGCTGTATGTATTATTTGTGTTTGCAGTGATGTGTGTAGTTTGTGAAATGTGTGTTGCATAAATTCGGAGTTCTTTTTGTTGTGGTTTGTGTGTGTTTTGCACGTGGGTTTGTATGTGTTGTGGGGGTGGTGTGCGTTTTGCATGTGTGATTGTGATCTGTGTGCGGTTGTGTTTGACACGTGGTGAGTGTGGTTGGCTGTTTTGAGTAATGAGTGTGATATGTGAGGTGTGTACTCTGTGGGGTCATGGATGGTCAGTGAGCCTCACTGTGTGTGTTGTGTTTACTCTGAGGACCGTGGTTCATGTGTATTGTGTGCAGTTATGTTCTCGGTGTGTGGGGGTTTTGATGTTTAGTGTGATGTGCTGTTTGTGTGTTGAGAGGCTTCTGCATTCAAGCGCACTGAAGAGAGCCTCTAGTGATTGTCCATTTTCTCCACAGGTTTGTTATCCTCCGGGAGGGCCTTGATTACTGAGGGCGCTCAAAGAGGACGTCCCTTTAATAGCCATGCCCTGAAGATGCCTTTGTAGTAATGTGTCAGGAACTGCTGCAGGAGAGCCTTATGCCAGACTTTGCTGAGGAAACAATCCACCGTGCACCGAGGAGACCCTCCCCGAGAGAATACTAGGCTGCTTTCGCCTTGCATGCAGTTTGCTCCTATGTGATATGGGAAACAGTGAACATTTGCAGTAAGAAGGCGGTCTTCTCTGTACACCCTCTATCTCAAAGACGTAAGTGGGCTTCGAATAGGCCTTAGCACGAGCCACACGGAAGTCACAGAAGAAGACGCTCTGAAATAACAGCAGTGGAGGCAAGTCGGCTTTGGATTCAGCTTGCGTGGGTGAAAGAAAGCAGTGCGCGATGCCCCATTCAAGGAATCATCGAAGTCGTTGCAGTGGATGCTGAAAGTGAGCTTGCAACGTGCTTTCCGTGTCTGTCCTGTGTGCCTGCACTCTGAGCGCCTGAGTGAGGTCTGCTGTGTGGAGCTGTCTTTCGCTGAGCGGTGGACTCTCGCTTGTGTGGCCATTAACGTGAGGCCTTGCTGAGGAAGCCTGGCTGTCAGAAGAATGCCCGCATACAATGAATCCAGCTTGGAAGTTTAAAAAGCCGCTTTTTTTCGGCTACTACCTGGCTGCTTCCGAGAGGCCCAGGTTGGTCTGTGGGGGTGTGTAAGCCGGGCTGACTGTGTGTAAGCCACAGTCTGAGCTTTGAAAAAAAGAGGTGCACATTGGCTTTAGTCCCTCAGCATCACGTCAGCAAGAGGTGTGTGCAAGCTTCCCCAAAGCCTGGTGGCGAATGGGCGCTAAGCGTCAGAGCTGTTGTCCTGCAGAGAAGGCTCTGAGGCTGTCTCTGTGCAAGTGACATATCCAGACTGACAGCTAAACACACTGCTGTGTCAAGGCGAGCTTCTCATGTCTACTTGTACTCCCAGACACAAGGGTACTGTGAAGCGGTCTTCTGCCCAGCCTCAGGGGAAGAGGCAGAGCAAGTTGCTTTCTGCACAGCACTGGAAGCGGGACGGATGGGCGTTCTGTTCAACACGTGAAAAGCAGGCAGCACCAGAAGCCTCTGTCAAGTAAGCTCCTCTGTATGGCTAGTGAAGCTTAATTCAAACCTGCAATGGAAATTGTTCTGGGGTAACTGAGCTCTAACTCCACGATCTAACACTTTCAGTTACTTTCTCCTAACTCATACAGAGTGGAACGGCCAAACGTAGGTGTGCATGGTGTCCTCTCTGGATGCACCTTAAGTCCGAGAGACACGTGTGCTGTGAATAGGACTTGCAAGTACGTTTAAGGGAAGATGCCGTTGGGACTCCTTCAGCTGATCATCCGTTCCTCAGAACAAAGCTCTTCTCTGGGCCAGAACTCCATCAGCCTGAACTAACCACGTGCAGCCCAGCTCTCTCTTTGTGAGCTGCAGGGAGAAAGAATCCTTTGCTATGATTCTAAAGCTAAATGCTTTAGGGCAGTCCTAAGACTTCTGCATTCAAGCACACTGAGGCCAAGCCTTCCGTGCGTGGCTGTTTTGTCCACAGGTTTGGAATCATACGGGAGGTCCTTGTTTCCTGGGGGTGCTAGAAGAGGACGCACAGAACCGGAGTGTCCTGGGGAGTAAAAGCTATGCCCTGAAGATGTCCTTGTAGTAAAGTGTCAGAAACTGCTGCAGAAGAGCCTTATGCCAAACTCTGCTGGGGAAACAATCCACCGTGCACTGAGGAGACCCTCCCTGAGAGAATACTACGCTGATTTCCCCTTGCATGCAACTTGCTCCTATGTGATATAGGAAACTTAGTCAACATTGCAGTAGAAGGCTATGTACACTTGATCTCTTTTGTGCTTTTCGGGTTTGTTGTGTGTGCAGTGTGCGGTACGTGTTGTTGGTATATGGTAGGGAGTGGTTTGTGGTGCTTTTCTGTGATTCTGTGTGCATTCTCTGTTGTGATACGCTGTGTGTGCTGTGTTCTTGTGTGTTTGGCGTTGTGCTGTCTTTGGTCTGTGGGTCTCGCTTGTTTCGTCTGTGTTGTGTGTTGTCCGTGTTGTGTGTATTTTGTACGTAATATGTGCGGTACAGGTTCCTTACTGCTTGATGAGTACGCGGTTCTGTGTATTTTTCACTGGGGGTGTGTGTGTGTCATGTGTGATGCTGTTATTTGTGAGTTGTGTTGTGTGTGTTGAGTGGTTCTTTGTGTATTGTATGTTTTGCCTTTTTTTGATGAGTTATCTGTTGGCGGTTGTGTATGTTGTGTGTTTGGTGTGTGGCTTCCAGTCTAATGTTTAGTGTGAAATGGGTCTGGTCTTTCCTTGGTCTGTTGTGTTATGTACTGTGTTCTGGGTTGTGTGAGTGCCGTCCATATGCTTGCTGTGTGTTACATACTGGGTAGATGTCGGTTGGTCTGTGTAGTTTGAGCGTTGTGTGTGACGTTGATTTAGCGTTGTGTCAGACGTGTTGTGTGCATGTGCTTGTTGCGTGTGTGTTTGTGGGTTTTGGTTCGTGCTGTCTGCGTGTGGGCCTGTGCGTGCTGTGTGTTGTATGCTTGTGGTTGTGTGTGCTGTGTGTAGTGCATTATATGTGTGTTGCATGTGTTTTCATCAGTTGTGGATTTATTTCTATGTGTTGTGTCAGCTTTTTGTGTATGATTGTGATGTGTGTGCTGTGTTAGAGAGCTTGTGTGTGTGTGTGTGTGTGGCTGTTTGAGTTACGCACACGATGTGAGATGCGTTGACTGTGTGTGGTTGTGCTTGTCTAGTATGTCTCTTGGTGTGCGCAGTACGTAGTCTGTGAACGTTTTTCGTGTGTATTGTGAGCAGTTATGTGCCTTGAAGGGTGTGTGGTGTGTGTATTGCGACTACTGTGCTGCTCATTTCTGTGTTGCGTGTGTGTTCTGCGTTGTTCTCCTGTGTGAGGCTGTACGTGTGGTGTGTCTGTGCGTGGTTGTGTGTGTAGTGTGTGAAATGTGTGCCATTTGCCTTCTTTGTTGATTATGTGCGTTTTGCCTAAGGATTTGTGAGTTTTGTGTGTTTTGTGTGTGTGACTGTGATTTGTGTGTGGTTGTGTTTCAGTGGTTGAGTGTGTGTTGTTTGTCATGTATGTGATGTGAGATGTGTTGTCTGTGTGTGGTTGTGCTTGTTTAGCGTGCCTCGTTGCGTGTGCTGCACATACTCTCCCAAATGTGATTTTTGTGTTCTATGAGAAACATGTGCTTTGTTGTGTCTGGTGTGTGCCCTGTGACTGTTGTTTTGTTACTTTCCGCGTTTCTTGTGTGTGTGTGTGCGCATTGCGTGGCGGTGCCCGTGTGTGTATATGTGTGTGGGGTGTCTGTGTGCAGTGGTGTGTGGAGTGCTTGGTGTGTGAACTGCGTGCGTTTATTTTTTGGTTGTGAGTTTGGGGTGTGGTTTTGCATGTGTTGTGCGTGTTTTGCGAGTGTGATTGTGATACGTGTTTGAAAGTTTGTGTGTGTGATTGGTTGTTATGTGTGTGAGGTGAGATGTGTTATCTGTATGTGGTTTTGCTTGTGTAGTGTGCCTCATTTTGTGTGTGTGGTGTGTACATGGTTAAATGTGGTTTGTGAGGGTTGGGAGCCCTTATGTCCTGTGATGTTTGTGGGGTATGTTGTTTCATACGTTGTGCTGTTTGCGTGTTGAGTTGGGTGTGTTCTCCATATCTTTGTGTTTGTGGGTGTTTACTTGTGTTTGCTGTGGTTATTCCTTGAGTGTGTGTTGTGTGTGGCTTTATGTGTGGTAGGTAGTGGTTACGTCGGTCTGTGTGCCCTGACGTTAATGCAGGGTGTTGTGTGTGCTTTGAGTTGTGATGTTTAATTTGTGTGTGATGCTTGTGTGTGTCGCACGACGTATTTTTCTGCGATTTGTGTATTATTTTGTGTGTTGTGGTGATGTACTGATGTGTTTGTTTTAATGTGTGTGTCGTGTGTGCTATGTTTGTGTCGTGCATCCTTTTTGTGATGTTTTGTGTTTGTTGAGTTTTGTGTCATGTGTGAAGTACATTGTCTTTTGTGCATACGGTAGGGCGTGTTCTGTGGTGTTGGTTGTGTGATCGTGTGTGTATTCTGTGTTGTGTTACATGTTTGCGTGCTGTGTTATTGTGTGTCCTTAGCTGTGAAGTCTGTGATGTGCTGGTTTAATGTGCGTGGCGGTGTTTGTGTGGTTGTGTGTGTGTTTCCTGTGTGTTTCGTTCTTTCTGTGTTGTGACTGTTGTGTATGTGATGTGTGCAGTTTGGGTACTTTGTTGTCTGTAGTGTGTGTTCTGTGTGTCTTTGTGGAGTGCTGTGTGACTGGTGCGGTTGTGGGTGGTTCTGTGTTGGGTGTTGTGCGCTTGGAGTGTGTCTTTGTGTGTTGTATGTTTGGCGTCTTTTGTGTAGCGTGTTGTGTTCGTGGTTGGGAATGTTATGTGGTCTGTGAATAGTTTTCTGTTTCATGTTTCATGTGTGATGTGACCGCACGTGCGTTGCGTGATGTACCACGTACTGTTCTCAGTTGCATGTGTGTGTTGTGTGTATTCTTATCTGTTTTGTGTATTGTGTGTGTGTTGTTTGTTCTGTGTATTTTATGTGTTGTGTGGGATATTGTGTGTTGTGTCTGATATGCTGTTTGCTTTGCATTGTGTGTTCTGTGAGGCTCTGTGTGCTGAAAGTTTCATGTGTGTTTTGTGTGATGTGTGTAGTGTGTGAAATGTGTGTTCCATAAATTTCGTGATCTTTCTGTTGTGGTTTGTGTATTTTTCGCACGTCGTTTGGCATCTCTTGTGTGTGGGGTGAGTTCTGCATGTGTGATTGTGATTTTTGTGTGGTTGTGTGGGCGTTTGCTTGTTACGCGTGTGATGTGAAATGTGTTGTCTGTGTGTGGTTGTGCTTGTTTAGCATGCCCCATTGTGTGTGCTGTGTGTACTCCGAAATGGGATTCATGTGTGTTGTGAGCAATTATGAGCTTTGATGTGTCTGGCGTGTGCCTTGTGGCTTGTGTTGTTACAATTTGGGTTTCGTGTGTGTGCGTTTTGCACAGTGCAGCCCGTGCCTGGATATGAGTGTGCGTTGTCTGCGCGTGAATGTGTGTGTGGTTTGTAGTGTGTGAAATGTGCGCTATGGGGGTTTTTGTTGGTTGCGTGTTTCCCGTGTGGTTTTGTATTTGGTGCAAGTGTTTTGCGTGTGTGATGGTGATCTGTGTTCGTCTGTGTTTGAGGGTCGTGTGTTTGTTCGGTTGAGTTAAGTGTGTGACCTGAGATGTGTTGTCTGTGTGTGATTGTGGTTGTGTAGTGTGCCTCATTGTGTGTGTTGCGTGTACTAATTGAACTGTGGTTTGTGTGAGTTGTGTGCTTTTATGTCCTGTGGTGTTTGTGGTGTATGTTGTTGTCTATGTTGCGCTGTGTGCATGTTTAGAGGTTCTGTATGTTCTCTATGTACGTGTTTGTGGGTGTTTACTTGCGTGTGTCGTGGTTGTTCCTTGAGCATGTGTTGTGTGTGGCTTTTTGTGTGTTATGCAGTGGCCGCATTGTTGTGCGCGTGCGTGTTGCATTGTTAATGCGGGGTGTTGTGTGTGTCATGAGTTGTGATGTTAATTTCTGTGTGCGATGTTTGTGTGTGTTGTGTGATGAGGTTCTGTTGATCTGTGTTTTGTGTTTGTGTTGAGTGTATTCTCTGTGTGTTGCCTATTGTGCGTGTGTGCGTGTGTTGCGTGGTCTGTGTGTTTTGCAAGTTGTGTGAGATTGTGTGTCATGAATGATGTGCTTCGTGTATATGTTGTGTGTTTGGCATTGCACATTCTGTGAGGCTCTGTGTGCTGTATGTATTATTTGTGTTTGCAGTGATGTGTGTAGTTTGTGAAATGTGTGTTGCATAAATTCGGAGTTCTTTTTGTTGTGGTTTGTGTGTGTTTTGCACGTGGGTTTGTATGTGTTGTGGGGGTGGTGTGCGTTTTGCATGTGTGATTGTGATCTGTGTGCGGTTGTGTTTGACACGTGGTGAGTGTGGTTGGCTGTTTTGAGTAATGAGTGTGATATGTGAGGTGTGTACTCTGTGGGGTCATGGATGGTCAGTGAGCCTCACTGTGTGTGTTGTGTTTACTCTGAGGACCGTGGTTCATGTGTATTGTGTGCAGTTATGTTCTCGGTGTGTGGGGGTTTTGATGTTTAGTGTGATGTGCTGTTTGTGTGTTGAGAGGCTTCTGCATTCAAGCGCACTGAAGAGAGCCTCTAGTGATTGTCCATTTTCTCCACAGGTTTGTTATCCTCCGGGAGGGCCTTGATTACTGAGGGCGCTCAAAGAGGACGTCCCTTTAATAGCCATGCCCTGAAGATGCCTTTGTAGTAATGTGTCAGGAACTGCTGCAGGAGAGCCTTATGCCAGACTTTGCTGAGGAAACAATCCACCGTGCACCGAGGAGACCCTCCCCGAGAGAATACTAGGCTGCTTTCGCCTTGCATGCAGTTTGCTCCTATGTGATATGGGAAACAGTGAACATTTGCAGTAAGAAGGCGGTCTTCTCTGTACACCCTCTATCTCAAAGACGTAAGTGGGCTTCGAATAGGCCTTAGCACGAGCCACACGGAAGTCACAGAAGAAGACGCTCTGAAATAACAGCAGTGGAGGCAAGTCGGCTTTGGATTCAGCTTGCGTGGGTGAAAGAAAGCAGTGCGCGATGCCCCATTCAAGGAATCATCGAAGTCGTTGCAGTGGATGCTGAAAGTGAGCTTGCAACGTGCTTTCCGTGTCTGTCCTGTGTGCCTGCACTCTGAGCGCCTGAGTGAGGTCTGCTGTGTGGAGCTCTCTTTCGCTGAGCGGTGGACTCTCGCTTGTGTGGCCATTAACGTGAGGCCTTGCTGAGGAAGCCTGGCTGTCAGAAGAATGCCCGCATACAATGAATCCAGCTTGGAAGTTTAAAAAGCCGCTTTTTTTCGGCTACTACCTGGCTGCTTCCGAGAGGCCCAGGTTGGTCTGTGGGGGTGTGTAAGCCGGGCTGACTGTGTGTAAGCCACAGTCTGAGCTTTGAAAAAAAGAGGTGCACATTGGCTTTAGTCCCTCAGCATCACGTCAGCAAGAGGTGTGTGCAAGCTTCCCCAAAGCCTGGTGGCGAATGGGCGCTAAGCGTCAGAGCTGTTGTCCTGCAGAGAAGGCTCTGAGGCTGTCTCTGTGCAAGTGACATATCCAGACTGACAGCTAAACACACTGCTGTGTCAAGGCGAGCTTCTCATGTCTACTTGTACTCCCAGACACAAGGGTACTGTGAAGCGGTCTTCTGCCCAGCCTCAGGGGAAGAGGCAGAGCAAGTTGCTTTCTGCACAGCACTGGAAGCGGGACGGATGGGCGTTCTGTTCAACACGTGAAAAGCAGGCAGCACCAGAAGCCTCTGTCAAGTAAGCTCCTCTGTATGGCTAGTGAAGCTTAATTCAAACCTGCAATGGAAATTGTTCTGGGGTAACTGAGCTCTAACTCCACGATCTAACACTTTCAGTTACTTTCTCCTAACTCATACAGAGTGGAACGGCCAAACGTAGGTGTGCATGGTGTCCTCTCTGGATGCACCTTAAGTCCGAGAGACACGTGTGCTGTGAATAGGACTTGCAAGTACGTTTAAGGGAAGATGCCGTTGGGACTCCTTCAGCTGATCATCCGTTCCTCAGAACAAAGCTCTTCTCTGGGCCAGAACTCCATCAGCCTGAACTAACCACGTGCAGCCCAGCTCTCTCTTTGTGAGCTGCAGGGAGAAAGAATCCTTTGCTATGATTCTAAAGCTAAATGCTTTAGGGCAGTCCTAAGACTTCTGCATTCAAGCACACTGAGGCCAAGCCTTCCGTGCGTGGCTGTTTTGTCCACAGGTTTGGAATCATACGGGAGGTCCTTGTTTCCTGGGGGTGCTAGAAGAGGACGCACAGAACCGGAGTGTCCTGGGGAGTAAAAGCTATGCCCTGAAGATGTCCTTGTAGTAAAGTGTCAGAAACTGCTGCAGAAGAGCCTTATGCCAAACTCTGCTGGGGAAACAATCCACCGTGCACTGAGGAGACCCTCCCTGAGAGAATACTACGCTGATTTCCCCTTGCATGCAACTTGCTCCTATGTGATATAGGAAACTTAGTCAACATTGCAGTAGAAGGCTATGTACACTTGATCTCTTTTGTGCTTTTCGGGTTTGTTGTGTGTGCAGTGTGCGGTACGTGTTGTTGGTATATGGTAGGGAGTGGTTTGTGGTGCTTTTCTGTGATTCTGTGTGCATTCTCTGTTGTGATACGCTGTGTGTGCTGTGTTCTTGTGTGTTTGGCGTTGTGCTGTCTTTGGTCTGTGGGTCTCGCTTGTTTCGTCTGTGTTGTGTGTTGTCCGTGTTGTGTGTATTTTGTACGTAATATGTGCGGTACAGGTTCCTTACTGCTTGATGAGTACGCGGTTCTGTGTATTTTTCACTGGGGGTGTGTGTGTGTCATGTGTGATGCTGTTATTTGTGAGTTGTGTTGTGTGTGTTGAGTGGTTCTTTGTGTATTGTATGTTTTGCCTTTTTTTGATGAGTTATCTGTTGGCGGTTGTGTATGTTGTGTGTTTGGTGTGTGGCTTCCAGTCTAATGTTTAGTGTGAAATGGGTCTGGTCTTTCCTTGGTCTGTTGTGTTATGTACTGTGTTCTGGGTTGTGTGAGTGCCGTCCATATGCTTGCTGTGTGTTACATACTGGGTAGATGTCGGTTGGTCTGTGTAGTTTGAGCGTTGTGTGTGACGTTGATTTAGCGTTGTGTCAGACGTGTTGTGTGCATGTGCTTGTTGCGTGTGTGTTTGTGGGTTTTGGTTCGTGCTGTCTGCGTGTGGGCCTGTGCGTGCTGTGTGTTGTATGCTTGTGGTTGTGTGTGCTGTGTGTAGTGCATTATATGTGTGTTGCATGTGTTTTCATCAGTTGTGGATTTATTTCTATGTGTTGTGTCAGCTTTTTGTGTATGATTGTGATGTGTGTGCTGTGTTAGAGAGCTTGTGTGTGTGTGTGTGTGTGGCTGTTTGAGTTACGCACACGATGTGAGATGCGTTGACTGTGTGTGGTTGTGCTTGTCTAGTATGTCTCTTGGTGTGCGCAGTACGTAGTCTGTGAACGTTTTTCGTGTGTATTGTGAGCAGTTATGTGCCTTGAAGGGTGTGTGGTGTGTGTATTGCGACTACTGTGCTGCTCATTTCTGTGTTGCGTGTGTGTTCTGCGTTGTTCTCCTGTGTGAGGCTGTACGTGTGGTGTGTCTGTGCGTGGTTGTGTGTGTAGTGTGTGAAATGTGTGCCATTTGCCTTCTTTGTTGATTATGTGCGTTTTGCCTAAGGATTTGTGAGTTTTGTGTGTTTTGTGTGTGTGACTGTGATTTGTGTGTGGTTGTGTTTCAGTGGTTGAGTGTGTGTTGTTTGTCATGTATGTGATGTGAGATGTGTTGTCTGTGTGTGGTTGTGCTTGTTTAGCGTGCCTCGTTGCGTGTGCTGCACATACTCTCCCAAATGTGATTTTTGTGTTCTATGAGAAACATGTGCTTTGTTGTGTCTGGTGTGTGCCCTGTGACTGTTGTTTTGTTACTTTCCGCGTTTCTTGTGTGTGTGTGTGCGCATTGCGTGGCGGTGCCCGTGTGTGTATATGTGTGTGGGGTGTCTGTGTGCAGTGGTGTGTGGAGTGCTTGGTGTGTGAACTGCGTGCGTTTATTTTTTGGTTGTGAGTTTGGGGTGTGGTTTTGCATGTGTTGTGCGTGTTTTGCGAGTGTGATTGTGATACGTGTTTGAAAGTTTGTGTGTGTGATTGGTTGTTATGTGTGTGAGGTGAGATGTGTTATCTGTATGTGGTTTTGCTTGTGTAGTGTGCCTCATTTTGTGTGTGTGGTGTGTACATGGTTAAATGTGGTTTGTGAGGGTTGGGAGCCCTTATGTCCTGTGATGTTTGTGGGGTATGTTGTTTCATACGTTGTGCTGTTTGCGTGTTGAGTTGGGTGTGTTCTCCATATCTTTGTGTTTGTGGGTGTTTACTTGTGTTTGCTGTGGTTATTCCTTGAGTGTGTGTTGTGTGTGGCTTTATGTGTGGTAGGTAGTGGTTACGTCGGTCTGTGTGCCCTGACGTTAATGCAGGGTGTTGTGTGTGCTTTGAGTTGTGATGTTTAATTTGTGTGTGATGCTTGTGTGTGTCGCACGACGTATTTTTCTGCGATTTGTGTATTATTTTGTGTGTTGTGGTGATGTACTGATGTGTTTGTTTTAATGTGTGTGTCGTGTGTGCTATGTTTGTGTCGTGCATCCTTTTTGTGATGTTTTGTGTTTGTTGAGTTTTGTGTCATGTGTGAAGTACATTGTCTTTTGTGCATACGGTAGGGCGTGTTCTGTGGTGTTGGTTGTGTGATCGTGTGTGTATTCTGTGTTGTGTTACATGTTTGCGTGCTGTGTTATTGTGTGTCCTTAGCTGTGAAGTCTGTGATGTGCTGGTTTAATGTGCGTGGCGGTGTTTGTGTGGTTGTGTGTGTGTTTCCTGTGTGTTTCGTTCTTTCTGTGTTGTGACTGTTGTGTATGTGATGTGTGCAGTTTGGGTACTTTGTTGTCTGTAGTGTGTGTTCTGTGTGTCTTTGTGGAGTGCTGTGTGACTGGTGCGGTTGTGGGTGGTTCTGTGTTGGGTGTTGTGCGCTTGGAGTGTGTCTTTGTGTGTTGTATGTTTGGCGTCTTTTGTGTAGCGTGTTGTGTTCGTGGTTGGGAATGTTATGTGGTCTGTGAATAGTTTTCTGTTTCATGTTTCATGTGTGATGTGACCGCACGTGCGTTGCGTGATGTACCACGTACTGTTCTCAGTTGCATGTGTGTGTTGTGTGTATTCTTATCTGTTTTGTGTATTGTGTGTGTGTTGTTTGTTCTGTGTATTTTATGTGTTGTGTGGGATATTGTGTGTTGTGTCTGATATGCTGTTTGCTTTGCATTGTGTGTTCTGTGAGGCTCTGTGTGCTGAAAGTTTCATGTGTGTTTTGTGTGATGTGTGTAGTGTGTGAAATGTGTGTTCCATAAATTTCGTGATCTTTCTGTTGTGGTTTGTGTATTTTTCGCACGTCGTTTGGCATCTCTTGTGTGTGGGGTGAGTTCTGCATGTGTGATTGTGATTTTTGTGTGGTTGTGTGGGCGTTTGCTTGTTACGCGTGTGATGTGAAATGTGTTGTCTGTGTGTGGTTGTGCTTGTTTAGCATGCCCCATTGTGTGTGCTGTGTGTACTCCGAAATGGGATTCATGTGTGTTGTGAGCAATTATGAGCTTTGATGTGTCTGGCGTGTGCCTTGTGGCTTGTGTTGTTACAATTTGGGTTTCGTGTGTGTGCGTTTTGCACAGTGCAGCCCGTGCCTGGATATGAGTGTGCGTTGTCTGCGCGTGAATGTGTGTGTGGTTTGTAGTGTGTGAAATGTGCGCTATGGGGGTTTTTGTTGGTTGCGTGTTTCCCGTGTGGTTTTGTATTTGGTGCAAGTGTTTTGCGTGTGTGATGGTGATCTGTGTTCGTCTGTGTTTGAGGGTCGTGTGTTTGTTCGGTTGAGTTAAGTGTGTGACCTGAGATGTGTTGTCTGTGTGTGATTGTGGTTGTGTAGTGTGCCTCATTGTGTGTGTTGCGTGTACTAATTGAACTGTGGTTTGTGTGAGTTGTGTGCTTTTATGTCCTGTGGTGTTTGTGGTGTATGTTGTTGTCTATGTTGCGCTGTGTGCATGTTTAGAGGTTCTGTATGTTCTCTATGTACGTGTTTGTGGGTGTTTACTTGCGTGTGTCGTGGTTGTTCCTTGAGCATGTGTTGTGTGTGGCTTTTTGTGTGTTATGCAGTGGCCGCATTGTTGTGCGCGTGCGTGTTGCATTGTTAATGCGGGGTGTTGTGTGTGTCATGAGTTGTGATGTTAATTTCTGTGTGCGATGTTTGTGTGTGTTGTGTGATGAGGTTCTGTTGATCTGTGTTTTGTGTTTGTGTTGAGTGTATTCTCTGTGTGTTGCCTATTGTGCGTGTGTGCGTGTGTTGCGTGGTCTGTGTGTTTTGCAAGTTGTGTGAGATTGTGTGTCATGAATGATGTGCTTCGTGTATATGTTGTGTGTTTGGCATTGCACATTCTGTGAGGCTCTGTGTGCTGTATGTATTATTTGTGTTTGCAGTGATGTGTGTAGTTTGTGAAATGTGTGTTGCATAAATTCGGAGTTCTTTTTGTTGTGGTTTGTGTGTGTTTTGCACGTGGGTTTGTATGTGTTGTGGGGGTGGTGTGCGTTTTGCATGTGTGATTGTGATCTGTGTGCGGTTGTGTTTGACACGTGGTGAGTGTGGTTGGCTGTTTTGAGTAATGAGTGTGATATGTGAGGTGTGTACTCTGTGGGGTCATGGATGGTCAGTGAGCCTCACTGTGTGTGTTGTGTTTACTCTGAGGACCGTGGTTCATGTGTATTGTGTGCAGTTATGTTCTCGGTGTGTGGGGGTTTTGATGTTTAGTGTGATGTGCTGTTTGTGTGTTGAGAGGCTTCTGCATTCAAGCGCACTGAAGAGAGCCTCTAGTGATTGTCCATTTTCTCCACAGGTTTGTTATCCTCCGGGAGGGCCTTGATTACTGAGGGCGCTCAAAGAGGACGTCCCTTTAATAGCCATGCCCTGAAGATGCCTTTGTAGTAATGTGTCAGGAACTGCTGCAGGAGAGCCTTATGCCAGACTTTGCTGAGGAAACAATCCACCGTGCACCGAGGAGACCCTCCCCGAGAGAATACTAGGCTGCTTTCGCCTTGCATGCAGTTTGCTCCTATGTGATATGGGAAACAGTGAACATTTGCAGTAAGAAGGCGGTCTTCTCTGTACACCCTCTATCTCAAAGACGTAAGTGGGCTTCGAATAGGCCTTAGCACGAGCCACACGGAAGTCACAGAAGAAGACGCTCTGAAATAACAGCAGTGGAGGCAAGTCGGCTTTGGATTCAGCTTGCGTGGGTGAAAGAAAGCAGTGCGCGATGCCCCATTCAAGGAATCATCGAAGTCGTTGCAGTGGATGCTGAAAGTGAGCTTGCAACGTGCTTTCCGTGTCTGTCCTGTGTGCCTGCACTCTGAGCGCCTGAGTGAGGTCTGCTGTGTGGAGCTCTCTTTCGCTGAGCGGTGGACTCTCGCTTGTGTGGCCATTAACGTGAGGCCTTGCTGAGGAAGCCTGGCTGTCAGAAGAATGCCCGCATACAATGAATCCAGCTTGGAAGTTTAAAAAGCCGCTTTTTTTCGGCTACTACCTGGCTGCTTCCGAGAGGCCCAGGTTGGTCTGTGGGGGTGTGTAAGCCGGGCTGACTGTGTGTAAGCCACAGTCTGAGCTTTGAAAAAAAGAGGTGCACATTGGCTTTAGTCCCTCAGCATCACGTCAGCAAGAGGTGTGTGCAAGCTTCCCCAAAGCCTGGTGGCGAATGGGCGCTAAGCGTCAGAGCTGTTGTCCTGCAGAGAAGGCTCTGAGGCTGTCTCTGTGCAAGTGACATATCCAGACTGACAGCTAAACACACTGCTGTGTCAAGGCGAGCTTCTCATGTCTACTTGTACTCCCAGACACAAGGGTACTGTGAAGCGGTCTTCTGCCCAGCCTCAGGGGAAGAGGCAGAGCAAGTTGCTTTCTGCACAGCACTGGAAGCGGGACGGATGGGCGTTCTGTTCAACACGTGAAAAGCAGGCAGCACCAGAAGCCTCTGTCAAGTAAGCTCCTCTGTATGGCTAGTGAAGCTTAATTCAAATCTGCAATGGAAATTGTTCTGGGGTAACTGAGCTCTAACTCCACGATCTAACACTTTCAGTTACTTTCTCCTAACTCATACAGAGTGGAACGGCCAAACGTAGGTGTGCATGGTGTCCTCTCTGGATGCACCTTAAGTCCGAGAGACACGTGTGCTGTGAATAGGACTTGCAAGTACGTTTAAGGGAAGATGCCGTTGGGACTCCTTCAGCTGATCATCCGTTCCTCAGAACAAAGCTCTTCTCTGGGCCAGAACTCCATCAGCCTGAACTAACCACGTGCAGCCCAGCTCTCTCTTTGTGAGCTGCAGGGAGAAAGAATCCTTTGCTATGATTCTAAAGCTAAATGCTTTAGGGCAGTCCTAAGACTTCTGCATTCAAGCACACTGAGGCCAAGCCTTCCGTGCGTGGCTGTTTTGTCCACAGGTTTGGAATCATACGGGAGGTCCTTGTTTCCTGGGGGTGCTAGAAGAGGACGCACAGAACCGGAGTGTCCTGGGGAGTAAAAGCTATGCCCTGAAGATGTCCTTGTAGTAAAGTGTCAGAAACTGCTGCAGAAGAGCCTTATGCCAAACTCTGCTGGGGAAACAATCCACCGTGCACTGAGGAGACCCTCCCTGAGAGAATACTACGCTGATTTCCCCTTGCATGCAACTTGCTCCTATGTGATATAGGAAACTTAGTCAACATTGCAGTAGAAGGCTATGTACACTTGATCTCTTTTGTGCTTTTCGGGTTTGTTGTGTGTGCAGTGTGCGGTACGTGTTGTTGGTATATGGTAGGGAGTGGTTTGTGGTGCTTTTCTGTGATTCTGTGTGCATTCTCTGTTGTGATACGCTGTGTGTGCTGTGTTCTTGTGTGTTTGGCGTTGTGCTGTCTTTGGTCTGTGGGTCTCGCTTGTTTCGTCTGTGTTGTGTGTTGTCCGTGTTGTGTGTATTTTGTACGTAATATGTGCGGTACAGGTTCCTTACTGCTTGATGAGTACGCGGTTCTGTGTATTTTTCACTGGGGGTGTGTGTGTGTCATGTGTGATGCTGTTATTTGTGAGTTGTGTTGTGTGTGTTGAGTGGTTCTTTGTGTATTGTATGTTTTGCCTTTTTTTGATGAGTTATCTGTTGGCGGTTGTGTATGTTGTGTGTTTGGTGTGTGGCTTCCAGTCTAATGTTTAGTGTGAAATGGGTCTGGTCTTTCCTTGGTCTGTTGTGTTATGTACTGTGTTCTGGGTTGTGTGAGTGCCGTCCATATGCTTGCTGTGTGTTACATACTGGGTAGATGTCGGTTGGTCTGTGTAGTTTGAGCGTTGTGTGTGACGTTGATTTAGCGTTGTGTCAGACGTGTTGTGTGCATGTGCTTGTTGCGTGTGTGTTTGTGGGTTTTGGTTCGTGCTGTCTGCGTGTGGGCCTGTGCGTGCTGTGTGTTGTATGCTTGTGGTTGTGTGTGCTGTGTGTAGTGCATTATATGTGTGTTGCATGTGTTTTCATCAGTTGTGGATTTATTTCTATGTGTTGTGTCAGCTTTTTGTGTATGATTGTGATGTGTGTGCTGTGTTAGAGAGCTTGTGTGTGTGTGTGTGTGTGGCTGTTTGAGTTACGCACACGATGTGAGATGCGTTGACTGTGTGTGGTTGTGCTTGTCTAGTATGTCTCTTGGTGTGCGCAGTACGTAGTCTGTGAACGTTTTTCGTGTGTATTGTGAGCAGTTATGTGCCTTGAAGGGTGTGTGGTGTGTGTATTGCGACTACTGTGCTGCTCATTTCTGTGTTGCGTGTGTGTTCTGCGTTGTTCTCCTGTGTGAGGCTGTACGTGTGGTGTGTCTGTGCGTGGTTGTGTGTGTAGTGTGTGAAATGTGTGCCATTTGCCTTCTTTGTTGATTATGTGCGTTTTGCCTAAGGATTTGTGAGTTTTGTGTGTTTTGTGTGTGTGACTGTGATTTGTGTGTGGTTGTGTTTCAGTGGTTGAGTGTGTGTTGTTTGTCATGTATGTGATGTGAGATGTGTTGTCTGTGTGTGGTTGTGCTTGTTTAGCGTGCCTCGTTGCGTGTGCTGCACATACTCTCCCAAATGTGATTTTTGTGTTCTATGAGAAACATGTGCTTTGTTGTGTCTGGTGTGTGCCCTGTGACTGTTGTTTTGTTACTTTCCGCGTTTCTTGTGTGTGTGTGTGCGCATTGCGTGGCGGTGCCCGTGTGTGTATATGTGTGTGGGGTGTCTGTGTGCAGTGGTGTGTGGAGTGCTTGGTGTGTGAACTGCGTGCGTTTATTTTTTGGTTGTGAGTTTGGGGTGTGGTTTTGCATGTGTTGTGCGTGTTTTGCGAGTGTGATTGTGATACGTGTTTGAAAGTTTGTGTGTGTGATTGGTTGTTATGTGTGTGAGGTGAGATGTGTTATCTGTATGTGGTTTTGCTTGTGTAGTGTGCCTCATTTTGTGTGTGTGGTGTGTACATGGTTAAATGTGGTTTGTGAGGGTTGGGAGCCCTTATGTCCTGTGATGTTTGTGGGGTATGTTGTTTCATACGTTGTGCTGTTTGCGTGTTGAGTTGGGTGTGTTCTCCATATCTTTGTGTTTGTGGGTGTTTACTTGTGTTTGCTGTGGTTATTCCTTGAGTGTGTGTTGTGTGTGGCTTTATGTGTGGTAGGTAGTGGTTACGTCGGTCTGTGTGCCCTGACGTTAATGCAGGGTGTTGTGTGTGCTTTGAGTTGTGATGTTTAATTTGTGTGTGATGCTTGTGTGTGTCGCACGACGTATTTTTCTGCGATTTGTGTATTATTTTGTGTGTTGTGGTGATGTACTGATGTGTTTGTTTTAATGTGTGTGTCGTGTGTGCTATGTTTGTGTCGTGCATCCTTTTTGTGATGTTTTGTGTTTGTTGAGTTTTGTGTCATGTGTGAAGTACATTGTCTTTTGTGCATACGGTAGGGCGTGTTCTGTGGTGTTGGTTGTGTGATCGTGTGTGTATTCTGTGTTGTGTTACATGTTTGCGTGCTGTGTTATTGTGTGTCCTTAGCTGTGAAGTCTGTGATGTGCTGGTTTAATGTGCGTGGCGGTGTTTGTGTGGTTGTGTGTGTGTTTCCTGTGTGTTTCGTTCTTTCTGTGTTGTGACTGTTGTGTATGTGATGTGTGCAGTTTGGGTACTTTGTTGTCTGTAGTGTGTGTTCTGTGTGTCTTTGTGGAGTGCTGTGTGACTGGTGCGGTTGTGGGTGGTTCTGTGTTGGGTGTTGTGCGCTTGGAGTGTGTCTTTGTGTGTTGTATGTTTGGCGTCTTTTGTGTAGCGTGTTGTGTTCGTGGTTGGGAATGTTATGTGGTCTGTGAATAGTTTTCTGTTTCATGTTTCATGTGTGATGTGACCGCACGTGCGTTGCGTGATGTACCACGTACTGTTCTCAGTTGCATGTGTGTGTTGTGTGTATTCTTATCTGTTTTGTGTATTGTGTGTGTGTTGTTTGTTCTGTGTATTTTATGTGTTGTGTGGGATATTGTGTGTTGTGTCTGATATGCTGTTTGCTTTGCATTGTGTGTTCTGTGAGGCTCTGTGTGCTGAAAGTTTCATGTGTGTTTTGTGTGATGTGTGTAGTGTGTGAAATGTGTGTTCCATAAATTTCGTGATCTTTCTGTTGTGGTTTGTGTATTTTTCGCACGTCGTTTGGCATCTCTTGTGTGTGGGGTGAGTTCTGCATGTGTGATTGTGATTTTTGTGTGGTTGTGTGGGCGTTTGCTTGTTACGCGTGTGATGTGAAATGTGTTGTCTGTGTGTGGTTGTGCTTGTTTAGCATGCCCCATTGTGTGTGCTGTGTGTACTCCGAAATGGGATTCATGTGTGTTGTGAGCAATTATGAGCTTTGATGTGTCTGGCGTGTGCCTTGTGGCTTGTGTTGTTACAATTTGGGTTTCGTGTGTGTGCGTTTTGCACAGTGCAGCCCGTGCCTGGATATGAGTGTGCGTTGTCTGCGCGTGAATGTGTGTGTGGTTTGTAGTGTGTGAAATGTGCGCTATGGGGGTTTTTGTTGGTTGCGTGTTTCCCGTGTGGTTTTGTATTTGGTGCAAGTGTTTTGCGTGTGTGATGGTGATCTGTGTTCGTCTGTGTTTGAGGGTCGTGTGTTTGTTCGGTTGAGTTAAGTGTGTGACCTGAGATGTGTTGTCTGTGTGTGATTGTGGTTGTGTAGTGTGCCTCATTGTGTGTGTTGCGTGTACTAATTGAACTGTGGTTTGTGTGAGTTGTGTGCTTTTATGTCCTGTGGTGTTTGTGGTGTATGTTGTTGTCTATGTTGCGCTGTGTGCATGTTTAGAGGTTCTGTATGTTCTCTATGTACGTGTTTGTGGGTGTTTACTTGCGTGTGTCGTGGTTGTTCCTTGAGCATGTGTTGTGTGTGGCTTTTTGTGTGTTATGCAGTGGCCGCATTGTTGTGCGCGTGCGTGTTGCATTGTTAATGCGGGGTGTTGTGTGTGTCATGAGTTGTGATGTTAATTTCTGTGTGCGATGTTTGTGTGTGTTGTGTGATGAGGTTCTGTTGATCTGTGTTTTGTGTTTGTGTTGAGTGTATTCTCTGTGTGTTGCCTATTGTGCGTGTGTGCGTGTGTTGCGTGGTCTGTGTGTTTTGCAAGTTGTGTGAGATTGTGTGTCATGAATGATGTGCTTCGTGTATATGTTGTGTGTTTGGCATTGCACATTCTGTGAGGCTCTGTGTGCTGTATGTATTATTTGTGTTTGCAGTGATGTGTGTAGTTTGTGAAATGTGTGTTGCATAAATTCGGAGTTCTTTTTGTTGTGGTTTGTGTGTGTTTTGCACGTGGGTTTGTATGTGTTGTGGGGGTGGTGTGCGTTTTGCATGTGTGATTGTGATCTGTGTGCGGTTGTGTTTGACACGTGGTGAGTGTGGTTGGCTGTTTTGAGTAATGAGTGTGATATGTGAGGTGTGTACTCTGTGGGGTCATGGATGGTCAGTGAGCCTCACTGTGTGTGTTGTGTTTACTCTGAGGACCGTGGTTCATGTGTATTGTGTGCAGTTATGTTCTCGGTGTGTGGGGGTTTTGATGTTTAGTGTGATGTGCTGTTTGTGTGTTGAGAGGCTTCTGCATTCAAGCGCACTGAAGAGAGCCTCTAGTGATTGTCCATTTTCTCCACAGGTTTGTTATCCTCCGGGAGGGCCTTGATTACTGAGGGCGCTCAAAGAGGACGTCCCTTTAATAGCCATGCCCTGAAGATGCCTTTGTAGTAATGTGTCAGGAACTGCTGCAGGAGAGCCTTATGCCAGACTTTGCTGAGGAAACAATCCACCGTGCACCGAGGAGACCCTCCCCGAGAGAATACTAGGCTGCTTTCGCCTTGCATGCAGTTTGCTCCTATGTGATATGGGAAACAGTGAACATTTGCAGTAAGAAGGCGGTCTTCTCTGTACACCCTCTATCTCAAAGACGTAAGTGGGCTTCGAATAGGCCTTAGCACGAGCCACACGGAAGTCACAGAAGAAGACGCTCTGAAATAACAGCAGTGGAGGCAAGTCGGCTTTGGATTCAGCTTGCGTGGGTGAAAGAAAGCAGTGCGCGATGCCCCATTCAAGGAATCATCGAAGTCGTTGCAGTGGATGCTGAAAGTGAGCTTGCAACGTGCTTTCCGTGTCTGTCCTGTGTGCCTGCACTCTGAGCGCGTGAGTGAGGTCTGCTGTGTGGAGCTCTCTTTCGCTGAGCGGTGGACTCTCGCTTGTGTGGCCATTAACGTGAGGCCTTGCTGAGGAAGCCTGGCTGTCAGAAGAATGCCCGCATACAATGAATCCAGCTTGGAAGTTTAAAAAGCCGCTTTTTTTCGGCTACTACCTGGCTGCTTCCGAGAGGCCCAGGTTGGTCTGTGGGGGTGTGTAAGCCGGGCTGACTGTGTGTAAGCCACAGTCTGAGCTTTGAAAAAAAGAGGTGCACATTGGCTTTAGTCCCTCAGCATCACGTCAGCAAGAGGTGTGTGCAAGCTTCCCCAAAGCCTGGTGGCGAATGGGCGCTAAGCGTCAGAGCTGTTGTCCTGCAGAGAAGGCTCTGAGGCTGTCTCTGTGCAAGTGACATATCCAGACTGACAGCTAAACACACTGCTGTGTCAAGGCGAGCTTCTCATGTCTACTTGTACTCCCAGACACAAGGGTACTGTGAAGCGGTCTTCTGCCCAGCCTCAGGGGAAGAGGCAGAGCAAGTTGCTTTCTGCACAGCACTGGAAGCGGGACGGATGGGCGTTCTGTTCAACACGTGAAAAGCAGGCAGCACCAGAAGCCTCTGTCAAGTAAGCTCCTCTGTATGGCTAGTGAAGCTTAATTCAAACCTGCAATGGAAATTGTTCTGGGGTAACTGAGCTCTAACTCCACGATCTAACACTTTCAGTTACTTTCTCCTAACTCATACAGAGTGGAACGGCCAAACGTAGGTGTGCATGGTGTCCTCTCTGGATGCACCTTAAGTCCGAGAGACACGTGTGCTGTGAATAGGACTTGCAAGTACGTTTAAGGGAAGATGCCGTTGGGACTCCTTCAGCTGATCATCCGTTCCTCAGAACAAAGCTCTTCTCTGGGCCAGAACTCCATCAGCCTGAACTAACCACGTGCAGCCCAGCTCTCTCTTTGTGAGCTGCAGGGAGAAAGAATCCTTTGCTATGATTCTAAAGCTAAATGCTTTAGGGCAGTCCTAAGACTTCTGCATTCAAGCACACTGAGGCCAAGCCTTCCGTGCGTGGCTGTTTTGTCCACAGGTTTGGAATCATACGGGAGGTCCTTGTTTCCTGGGGGTGCTAGAAGAGGACGCACAGAACCGGAGTGTCCTGGGGAGTAAAAGCTATGCCCTGAAGATGTCCTTGTAGTAAAGTGTCAGAAACTGCTGCAGAAGAGCCTTATGCCAAACTCTGCTGGGGAAACAATCCACCGTGCACTGAGGAGACCCTCCCTGAGAGAATACTACGCTGATTTCCCCTTGCATGCAACTTGCTCCTATGTGATATAGGAAACTTAGTCAACATTGCAGTAGAAGGCTATGTACACTTGATCTCTTTTGTGCTTTTCGGGTTTGTTGTGTGTGCAGTGTGCGGTACGTGTTGTTGGTATATGGTAGGGAGTGGTTTGTGGTGCTTTTCTGTGATTCTGTGTGCATTCTCTGTTGTGATACGCTGTGTGTGCTGTGTTCTTGTGTGTTTGGCGTTGTGCTGTCTTTGGTCTGTGGGTCTCGCTTGTTTCGTCTGTGTTGTGTGTTGTCCGTGTTGTGTGTATTTTGTACGTAATATGTGCGGTACAGGTTCCTTACTGCTTGATGAGTACGCGGTTCTGTGTATTTTTCACTGGGGGTGTGTGTGTGTCATGTGTGATGCTGTTATTTGTGAGTTGTGTTGTGTGTGTTGAGTGGTTCTTTGTGTATTGTATGTTTTGCCTTTTTTTGATGAGTTATCTGTTGGCGGTTGTGTATGTTGTGTGTTTGGTGTGTGGCTTCCAGTCTAATGTTTAGTGTGAAATGGGTCTGGTCTTTCCTTGGTCTGTTGTGTTATGTACTGTGTTCTGGGTTGTGTGAGTGCCGTCCATATGCTTGCTGTGTGTTACATACTGGGTAGATGTCGGTTGGTCTGTGTAGTTTGAGCGTTGTGTGTGACGTTGATTTAGCGTTGTGTCAGACGTGTTGTGTGCATGTGCTTGTTGCGTGTGTGTTTGTGGGTTTTGGTTCGTGCTGTCTGCGTGTGGGCCTGTGCGTGCTGTGTGTTGTATGCTTGTGGTTGTGTGTGCTGTGTGTAGTGCATTATATGTGTGTTGCATGTGTTTTCATCAGTTGTGGATTTATTTCTATGTGTTGTGTCAGCTTTTTGTGTATGATTGTGATGTGTGTGCTGTGTTAGAGAGCTTGTGTGTGTGTGTGTGTGTGGCTGTTTGAGTTACGCACACGATGTGAGATGCGTTGACTGTGTGTGGTTGTGCTTGTCTAGTATGTCTCTTGGTGTGCGCAGTACGTAGTCTGTGAACGTTTTTCGTGTGTATTGTGAGCAGTTATGTGCCTTGAAGGGTGTGTGGTGTGTGTATTGCGACTACTGTGCTGCTCATTTCTGTGTTGCGTGTGTGTTCTGCGTTGTTCTCCTGTGTGAGGCTGTACGTGTGGTGTGTCTGTGCGTGGTTGTGTGTGTAGTGTGTGAAATGTGTGCCATTTGCCTTCTTTGTTGATTATGTGCGTTTTGCCTAAGGATTTGTGAGTTTTGTGTGTTTTGTGTGTGTGACTGTGATTTGTGTGTGGTTGTGTTTCAGTGGTTGAGTGTGTGTTGTTTGTCATGTATGTGATGTGAGATGTGTTGTCTGTGTGTGGTTGTGCTTGTTTAGCGTGCCTCGTTGCGTGTGCTGCACATACTCTCCCAAATGTGATTTTTGTGTTCTATGAGAAACATGTGCTTTGTTGTGTCTGGTGTGTGCCCTGTGACTGTTGTTTTGTTACTTTCCGCGTTTCTTGTGTGTGTGTGTGCGCATTGCGTGGCGGTGCCCGTGTGTGTATATGTGTGTGGGGTGTCTGTGTGCAGTGGTGTGTGGAGTGCTTGGTGTGTGAACTGCGTGCGTTTATTTTTTGGTTGTGAGTTTGGGGTGTGGTTTTGCATGTGTTGTGCGTGTTTTGCGAGTGTGATTGTGATACGTGTTTGAAAGTTTGTGTGTGTGATTGGTTGTTATGTGTGTGAGGTGAGATGTGTTATCTGTATGTGGTTTTGCTTGTGTAGTGTGCCTCATTTTGTGTGTGTGGTGTGTACATGGTTAAATGTGGTTTGTGAGGGTTGGGAGCCCTTATGTCCTGTGATGTTTGTGGGGTATGTTGTTTCATACGTTGTGCTGTTTGCGTGTTGAGTTGGGTGTGTTCTCCATATCTTTGTGTTTGTGGGTGTTTACTTGTGTTTGCTGTGGTTATTCCTTGAGTGTGTGTTGTGTGTGGCTTTATGTGTGGTAGGTAGTGGTTACGTCGGTCTGTGTGCCCTGACGTTAATGCAGGGTGTTGTGTGTGCTTTGAGTTGTGATGTTTAATTTGTGTGTGATGCTTGTGTGTGTCGCACGACGTATTTTTCTGCGATTTGTGTATTATTTTGTGTGTTGTGGTGATGTACTGATGTGTTTGTTTTAATGTGTGTGTCGTGTGTGCTATGTTTGTGTCGTGCATCCTTTTTGTGATGTTTTGTGTTTGTTGAGTTTTGTGTCATGTGTGAAGTACATTGTCTTTTGTGCATACGGTAGGGCGTGTTCTGTGGTGTTGGTTGTGTGATCGTGTGTGTATTCTGTGTTGTGTTACATGTTTGCGTGCTGTGTTATTGTGTGTCCTTAGCTGTGAAGTCTGTGATGTGCTGGTTTAATGTGCGTGGCGGTGTTTGTGTGGTTGTGTGTGTGTTTCCTGTGTGTTTCGTTCTTTCTGTGTTGTGACTGTTGTGTATGTGATGTGTGCAGTTTGGGTACTTTGTTGTCTGTAGTGTGTGTTCTGTGTGTCTTTGTGGAGTGCTGTGTGACTGGTGCGGTTGTGGGTGGTTCTGTGTTGGGTGTTGTGCGCTTGGAGTGTGTCTTTGTGTGTTGTATGTTTGGCGTCTTTTGTGTAGCGTGTTGTGTTCGTGGTTGGGAATGTTATGTGGTCTGTGAATAGTTTTCTGTTTCATGTTTCATGTGTGATGTGACCGCACGTGCGTTGCGTGATGTACCACGTACTGTTCTCAGTTGCATGTGTGTGTTGTGTGTATTCTTATCTGTTTTGTGTATTGTGTGTGTGTTGTTTGTTCTGTGTATTTTATGTGTTGTGTGGGATATTGTGTGTTGTGTCTGATATGCTGTTTGCTTTGCATTGTGTGTTCTGTGAGGCTCTGTGTGCTGAAAGTTTCATGTGTGTTTTGTGTGATGTGTGTAGTGTGTGAAATGTGTGTTCCATAAATTTCGTGATCTTTCTGTTGTGGTTTGTGTATTTTTCGCACGTCGTTTGGCATCTCTTGTGTGTGGGGTGAGTTCTGCATGTGTGATTGTGATTTTTGTGTGGTTGTGTGGGCGTTTGCTTGTTACGCGTGTGATGTGAAATGTGTTGTCTGTGTGTGGTTGTGCTTGTTTAGCATGCCCCATTGTGTGTGCTGTGTGTACTCCGAAATGGGATTCATGTGTGTTGTGAGCAATTATGAGCTTTGATGTGTCTGGCGTGTGCCTTGTGGCTTGTGTTGTTACAATTTGGGTTTCGTGTGTGTGCGTTTTGCACAGTGCAGCCCGTGCCTGGATATGAGTGTGCGTTGTCTGCGCGTGAATGTGTGTGTGGTTTGTAGTGTGTGAAATGTGCGCTATGGGGGTTTTTGTTGGTTGCGTGTTTCCCGTGTGGTTTTGTATTTGGTGCAAGTGTTTTGCGTGTGTGATGGTGATCTGTGTTCGTCTGTGTTTGAGGGTCGTGTGTTTGTTCGGTTGAGTTAAGTGTGTGACCTGAGATGTGTTGTCTGTGTGTGATTGTGGTTGTGTAGTGTGCCTCATTGTGTGTGTTGCGTGTACTAATTGAACTGTGGTTTGTGTGAGTTGTGTGCTTTTATGTCCTGTGGTGTTTGTGGTGTATGTTGTTGTCTATGTTGCGCTGTGTGCATGTTTAGAGGTTCTGTATGTTCTCTATGTACGTGTTTGTGGGTGTTTACTTGCGTGTGTCGTGGTTGTTCCTTGAGCATGTGTTGTGTGTGGCTTTTTGTGTGTTATGCAGTGGCCGCATTGTTGTGCGCGTGCGTGTTGCATTGTTAATGCGGGGTGTTGTGTGTGTCATGAGTTGTGATGTTAATTTCTGTGTGCGATGTTTGTGTGTGTTGTGTGATGAGGTTCTGTTGATCTGTGTTTTGTGTTTGTGTTGAGTGTATTCTCTGTGTGTTGCCTATTGTGCGTGTGTGCGTGTGTTGCGTGGTCTGTGTGTTTTGCAAGTTGTGTGAGATTGTGTGTCATGAATGATGTGCTTCGTGTATATGTTGTGTGTTTGGCATTGCACATTCTGTGAGGCTCTGTGTGCTGTATGTATTATTTGTGTTTGCAGTGATGTGTGTAGTTTGTGAAATGTGTGTTGCATAAATTCGGAGTTCTTTTTGTTGTGGTTTGTGTGTGTTTTGCACGTGGGTTTGTATGTGTTGTGGGGGTGGTGTGCGTTTTGCATGTGTGATTGTGATCTGTGTGCGGTTGTGTTTGACACGTGGTGAGTGTGGTTGGCTGTTTTGAGTAATGAGTGTGATATGTGAGGTGTGTACTCTGTGGGGTCATGGATGGTCAGTGAGCCTCACTGTGTGTGTTGTGTTTACTCTGAGGACCGTGGTTCATGTGTATTGTGTGCAGTTATGTTCTCGGTGTGTGGGGGTTTTGATGTTTAGTGTGATGTGCTGTTTGTGTGTTGAGAGGCTTCTGCATTCAAGCGCACTGAAGAGAGCCTCTAGTGATTGTCCATTTTCTCCACAGGTTTGTTATCCTCCGGGAGGGCCTTGATTACTGAGGGCGCTCAAAGAGGACGTCCCTTTAATAGCCATGCCCTGAAGATGCCTTTGTAGTAATGTGTCAGGAACTGCTGCAGGAGAGCCTTATGCCAGACTTTGCTGAGGAAACAATCCACCGTGCACCGAGGAGACCCTCCCCGAGAGAATACTAGGCTGCTTTCGCCTTGCATGCAGTTTGCTCCTATGTGATATGGGAAACAGTGAACATTTGCAGTAAGAAGGCGGTCTTCTCTGTACACCCTCTATCTCAAAGACGTAAGTGGGCTTCGAATAGGCCTTAGCACGAGCCACACGGAAGTCACAGAAGAAGACGCTCTGAAATAACAGCAGTGGAGGCAAGTCGGCTTTGGATTCAGCTTGCGTGGGTGAAAGAAAGCAGTGCGCGATGCCCCATTCAAGGAATCATCGAAGTCGTTGCAGTGGATGCTGAAAGTGAGCTTGCAACGTGCTTTCCGTGTCTGTCCTGTGTGCCTGCACTCTGAGCGCGTGAGTGAGGTCTGCTGTGTGGAGCTCTCTTTCGCTGAGCGGTGGACTCTCGCTTGTGTGGCCATTAACGTGAGGCCTTGCTGAGGAAGCCTGGCTGTCAGAAGAATGCCCGCATACAATGAATCCAGCTTGGAAGTTTAAAAAGCCGCTTTTTTTCGGCTACTACCTGGCTGCTTCCGAGAGGCCCAGGTTGGTCTGTGGGGGTGTGTAAGCCGGGCTGACTGTGTGTAAGCCACAGTCTGAGCTTTGAAAAAAAGAGGTGCACATTGGCTTTAGTCCCTCAGCATCACGTCAGCAAGAGGTGTGTGCAAGCTTCCCCAAAGCCTGGTGGCGAATGGGCGCTAAGCGTCAGAGCTGTTGTCCTGCAGAGAAGGCTCTGAGGCTGTCTCTGTGCAAGTGACATATCCAGACTGACAGCTAAACACACTGCTGTGTCAAGGCGAGCTTCTCATGTCTACTTGTACTCCCAGACACAAGGGTACTGTGAAGCGGTCTTCTGCCCAGCCTCAGGGGAAGAGGCAGAGCAAGTTGCTTTCTGCACAGCACTGGAAGCGGGACGGATGGGCGTTCTGTTCAACACGTGAAAAGCAGGCAGCACCAGAAGCCTCTGTCAAGTAAGCTCCTCTGTATGGCTAGTGAAGCTTAATTCAAACCTGCAATGGAAATTGTTCTGGGGTAACTGAGCTCTAACTCCACGATCTAACACTTTCAGTTACTTTCTCCTAACTCATACAGAGTGGAACGGCCAAACGTAGGTGTGCATGGTGTCCTCTCTGGATGCACCTTAAGTCCGAGAGACACGTGTGCTGTGAATAGGACTTGCAAGTACGTTTAAGGGAAGATGCCGTTGGGACTCCTTCAGCTGATCATCCGTTCCTCAGAACAAAGCTCTTCTCTGGGCCAGAACTCCATCAGCCTGAACTAACCACGTGCAGCCCAGCTCTCTCTTTGTGAGCTGCAGGGAGAAAGAATCCTTTGCTATGATTCTAAAGCTAAATGCTTTAGGGCAGTCCTAAGACTTCTGCATTCAAGCACACTGAGGCCAAGCCTTCCGTGCGTGGCTGTTTTGTCCACAGGTTTGGAATCATACGGGAGGTCCTTGTTTCCTGGGGGTGCTAGAAGAGGACGCACAGAACCGGAGTGTCCTGGGGAGTAAAAGCTATGCCCTGAAGATGTCCTTGTAGTAAAGTGTCAGAAACTGCTGCAGAAGAGCCTTATGCCAAACTCTGCTGGGGAAACAATCCACCGTGCACTGAGGAGACCCTCCCTGAGAGAATACTACGCTGATTTCCCCTTGCATGCAACTTGCTCCTATGTGATATAGGAAACTTAGTCAACATTGCAGTAGAAGGCTATGTACACTTGATCTCTTTTGTGCTTTTCGGGTTTGTTGTGTGTGCAGTGTGCGGTACGTGTTGTTGGTATATGGTAGGGAGTGGTTTGTGGTGCTTTTCTGTGATTCTGTGTGCATTCTCTGTTGTGATACGCTGTGTGTGCTGTGTTCTTGTGTGTTTGGCGTTGTGCTGTCTTTGGTCTGTGGGTCTCGCTTGTTTCGTCTGTGTTGTGTGTTGTCCGTGTTGTGTGTATTTTGTACGTAATATGTGCGGTACAGGTTCCTTACTGCTTGATGAGTACGCGGTTCTGTGTATTTTTCACTGGGGGTGTGTGTGTGTCATGTGTGATGCTGTTATTTGTGAGTTGTGTTGTGTGTGTTGAGTGGTTCTTTGTGTATTGTATGTTTTGCCTTTTTTTGATGAGTTATCTGTTGGCGGTTGTGTATGTTGTGTGTTTGGTGTGTGGCTTCCAGTCTAATGTTTAGTGTGAAATGGGTCTGGTCTTTCCTTGGTCTGTTGTGTTATGTACTGTGTTCTGGGTTGTGTGAGTGCCGTCCATATGCTTGCTGTGTGTTACATACTGGGTAGATGTCGGTTGGTCTGTGTAGTTTGAGCGTTGTGTGTGACGTTGATTTAGCGTTGTGTCAGACGTGTTGTGTGCATGTGCTTGTTGCGTGTGTGTTTGTGGGTTTTGGTTCGTGCTGTCTGCGTGTGGGCCTGTGCGTGCTGTGTGTTGTATGCTTGTGGTTGTGTGTGCTGTGTGTAGTGCATTATATGTGTGTTGCATGTGTTTTCATCAGTTGTGGATTTATTTCTATGTGTTGTGTCAGCTTTTTGTGTATGATTGTGATGTGTGTGCTGTGTTAGAGAGCTTGTGTGTGTGTGTGTGTGTGGCTGTTTGAGTTACGCACACGATGTGAGATGCGTTGACTGTGTGTGGTTGTGCTTGTCTAGTATGTCTCTTGGTGTGCGCAGTACGTAGTCTGTGAACGTTTTTCGTGTGTATTGTGAGCAGTTATGTGCCTTGAAGGGTGTGTGGTGTGTGTATTGCGACTACTGTGCTGCTCATTTCTGTGTTGCGTGTGTGTTCTGCGTTGTTCTCCTGTGTGAGGCTGTACGTGTGGTGTGTCTGTGCGTGGTTGTGTGTGTAGTGTGTGAAATGTGTGCCATTTGCCTTCTTTGTTGATTATGTGCGTTTTGCCTAAGGATTTGTGAGTTTTGTGTGTTTTGTGTGTGTGACTGTGATTTGTGTGTGGTTGTGTTTCAGTGGTTGAGTGTGTGTTGTTTGTCATGTATGTGATGTGAGATGTGTTGTCTGTGTGTGGTTGTGCTTGTTTAGCGTGCCTCGTTGCGTGTGCTGCACATACTCTCCCAAATGTGATTTTTGTGTTCTATGAGAAACATGTGCTTTGTTGTGTCTGGTGTGTGCCCTGTGACTGTTGTTTTGTTACTTTCCGCGTTTCTTGTGTGTGTGTGTGCGCATTGCGTGGCGGTGCCCGTGTGTGTATATGTGTGTGGGGTGTCTGTGTGCAGTGGTGTGTGGAGTGCTTGGTGTGTGAACTGCGTGCGTTTATTTTTTGGTTGTGAGTTTGGGGTGTGGTTTTGCATGTGTTGTGCGTGTTTTGCGAGTGTGATTGTGATACGTGTTTGAAAGTTTGTGTGTGTGATTGGTTGTTATGTGTGTGAGGTGAGATGTGTTATCTGTATGTGGTTTTGCTTGTGTAGTGTGCCTCATTTTGTGTGTGTGGTGTGTACATGGTTAAATGTGGTTTGTGAGGGTTGGGAGCCCTTATGTCCTGTGATGTTTGTGGGGTATGTTGTTTCATACGTTGTGCTGTTTGCGTGTTGAGTTGGGTGTGTTCTCCATATCTTTGTGTTTGTGGGTGTTTACTTGTGTTTGCTGTGGTTATTCCTTGAGTGTGTGTTGTGTGTGGCTTTATGTGTGGTAGGTAGTGGTTACGTCGGTCTGTGTGCCCTGACGTTAATGCAGGGTGTTGTGTGTGCTTTGAGTTGTGATGTTTAATTTGTGTGTGATGCTTGTGTGTGTCGCACGACGTATTTTTCTGCGATTTGTGTATTATTTTGTGTGTTGTGGTGATGTACTGATGTGTTTGTTTTAATGTGTGTGTCGTGTGTGCTATGTTTGTGTCGTGCATCCTTTTTGTGATGTTTTGTGTTTGTTGAGTTTTGTGTCATGTGTGAAGTACATTGTCTTTTGTGCATACGGTAGGGCGTGTTCTGTGGTGTTGGTTGTGTGATCGTGTGTGTATTCTGTGTTGTGTTACATGTTTGCGTGCTGTGTTATTGTGTGTCCTTAGCTGTGAAGTCTGTGATGTGCTGGTTTAATGTGCGTGGCGGTGTTTGTGTGGTTGTGTGTGTGTTTCCTGTGTGTTTCGTTCTTTCTGTGTTGTGACTGTTGTGTATGTGATGTGTGCAGTTTGGGTACTTTGTTGTCTGTAGTGTGTGTTCTGTGTGTCTTTGTGGAGTGCTGTGTGACTGGTGCGGTTGTGGGTGGTTCTGTGTTGGGTGTTGTGCGCTTGGAGTGTGTCTTTGTGTGTTGTATGTTTGGCGTCTTTTGTGTAGCGTGTTGTGTTCGTGGTTGGGAATGTTATGTGGTCTGTGAATAGTTTTCTGTTTCATGTTTCATGTGTGATGTGACCGCACGTGCGTTGCGTGATGTACCACGTACTGTTCTCAGTTGCATGTGTGTGTTGTGTGTATTCTTATCTGTTTTGTGTATTGTGTGTGTGTTGTTTGTTCTGTGTATTTTATGTGTTGTGTGGGATATTGTGTGTTGTGTCTGATATGCTGTTTGCTTTGCATTGTGTGTTCTGTGAGGCTCTGTGTGCTGAAAGTTTCATGTGTGTTTTGTGTGATGTGTGTAGTGTGTGAAATGTGTGTTCCATAAATTTCGTGATCTTTCTGTTGTGGTTTGTGTATTTTTCGCACGTCGTTTGGCATCTCTTGTGTGTGGGGTGAGTTCTGCATGTGTGATTGTGATTTTTGTGTGGTTGTGTGGGCGTTTGCTTGTTACGCGTGTGATGTGAAATGTGTTGTCTGTGTGTGGTTGTGCTTGTTTAGCATGCCCCATTGTGTGTGCTGTGTGTACTCCGAAATGGGATTCATGTGTGTTGTGAGCAATTATGAGCTTTGATGTGTCTGGCGTGTGCCTTGTGGCTTGTGTTGTTACAATTTGGGTTTCGTGTGTGTGCGTTTTGCACAGTGCAGCCCGTGCCTGGATATGAGTGTGCGTTGTCTGCGCGTGAATGTGTGTGTGGTTTGTAGTGTGTGAAATGTGCGCTATGGGGGTTTTTGTTGGTTGCGTGTTTCCCGTGTGGTTTTGTATTTGGTGCAAGTGTTTTGCGTGTGTGATGGTGATCTGTGTTCGTCTGTGTTTGAGGGTCGTGTGTTTGTTCGGTTGAGTTAAGTGTGTGACCTGAGATGTGTTGTCTGTGTGTGATTGTGGTTGTGTAGTGTGCCTCATTGTGTGTGTTGCGTGTACTAATTGAACTGTGGTTTGTGTGAGTTGTGTGCTTTTATGTCCTGTGGTGTTTGTGGTGTATGTTGTTGTCTATGTTGCGCTGTGTGCATGTTTAGAGGTTCTGTATGTTCTCTATGTACGTGTTTGTGGGTGTTTACTTGCGTGTGTCGTGGTTGTTCCTTGAGCATGTGTTGTGTGTGGCTTTTTGTGTGTTATGCAGTGGCCGCATTGTTGTGCGCGTGCGTGTTGCATTGTTAATGCGGGGTGTTGTGTGTGTCATGAGTTGTGATGTTAATTTCTGTGTGCGATGTTTGTGTGTGTTGTGTGATGAGGTTCTGTTGATCTGTGTTTTGTGTTTGTGTTGAGTGTATTCTCTGTGTGTTGCCTATTGTGCGTGTGTGCGTGTGTTGCGTGGTCTGTGTGTTTTGCAAGTTGTGTGAGATTGTGTGTCATGAATGATGTGCTTCGTGTATATGTTGTGTGTTTGGCATTGCACATTCTGTGAGGCTCTGTGTGCTGTATGTATTATTTGTGTTTGCAGTGATGTGTGTAGTTTGTGAAATGTGTGTTGCATAAATTCGGAGTTCTTTTTGTTGTGGTTTGTGTGTGTTTTGCACGTGGGTTTGTATGTGTTGTGGGGGTGGTGTGCGTTTTGCATGTGTGATTGTGATCTGTGTGCGGTTGTGTTTGACACGTGGTGAGTGTGGTTGGCTGTTTTGAGTAATGAGTGTGATATGTGAGGTGTGTACTCTGTGGGGTCATGGATGGTCAGTGAGCCTCACTGTGTGTGTTGTGTTTACTCTGAGGACCGTGGTTCATGTGTATTGTGTGCAGTTATGTTCTCGGTGTGTGGGGGTTTTGATGTTTAGTGTGATGTGCTGTTTGTGTGTTGAGAGGCTTCTGCATTCAAGCGCACTGAAGAGAGCCTCTAGTGATTGTCCATTTTCTCCACAGGTTTGTTATCCTCCGGGAGGGCCTTGATTACTGAGGGCGCTCAAAGAGGACGTCCCTTTAATAGCCATGCCCTGAAGATGCCTTTGTAGTAATGTGTCAGGAACTGCTGCAGGAGAGCCTTATGCCAGACTTTGCTGAGGAAACAATCCACCGTGCACCGAGGAGACCCTCCCCGAGAGAATACTAGGCTGCTTTCGCCTTGCATGCAGTTTGCTCCTATGTGATATGGGAAACAGTGAACATTTGCAGTAAGAAGGCGGTCTTCTCTGTACACCCTCTATCTCAAAGACGTAAGTGGGCTTCGAATAGGCCTTAGCACGAGCCACACGGAAGTCACAGAAGAAGACGCTCTGAAATAACAGCAGTGGAGGCAAGTCGGCTTTGGATTCAGCTTGCGTGGGTGAAAGAAAGCAGTGCGCGATGCCCCATTCAAGGAATCATCGAAGTCGTTGCAGTGGATGCTGAAAGTGAGCTTGCAACGTGCTTTCCGTGTCTGTCCTGTGTGCCTGCACTCTGAGCGCCTGAGTGAGGTCTGCTGTGTGGAGCTCTCTTTCGCTGAGCGGTGGACTCTCGCTTGTGTGGCCATTAACGTGAGGCCTTGCTGAGGAAGCCTGGCTGTCAGAAGAATGCCCGCATACAATGAATCCAGCTTGGAAGTTTAAAAAGCCGCTTTTTTTCGGCTACTACCTGGCTGCTTCCGAGAGGCCCAGGTTGGTCTGTGGGGGTGTGTAAGCCGGGCTGACTGTGTGTAAGCCACAGTCTGAGCTTTGAAAAAAAGAGGTGCACATTGGCTTTAGTCCCTCAGCATCACGTCAGCAAGAGGTGTGTGCAAGCTTCCCCAAAGCCTGGTGGCGAATGGGCGCTAAGCGTCAGAGCTGTTGTCCTGCAGAGAAGGCTCTGAGGCTGTCTCTGTGCAAGTGACATATCCAGACTGACAGCTAAACACACTGCTGTGTCAAGGCGAGCTTCTCATGTCTACTTGTACTCCCAGACACAAGGGTACTGTGAAGCGGTCTTCTGCCCAGCCTCAGGGGAAGAGGCAGAGCAAGTTGCTTTCTGCACAGCACTGGAAGCGGGACGGATGGGCGTTCTGTTCAACACGTGAAAAGCAGGCAGCACCAGAAGCCTCTGTCAAGTAAGCTCCTCTGTATGGCTAGTGAAGCTTAATTCAAACCTGCAATGGAAATTGTTCTGGGGTAACTGAGCTCTAACTCCACGATCTAACACTTTCAGTTACTTTCTCCTAACTCATACAGAGTGGAACGGCCAAACGTAGGTGTGCATGGTGTCCTCTCTGGATGCACCTTAAGTCCGAGAGACACGTGTGCTGTGAATAGGACTTGCAAGTACGTTTAAGGGAAGATGCCGTTGGGACTCCTTCAGCTGATCATCCGTTCCTCAGAACAAAGCTCTTCTCTGGGCCAGAACTCCATCAGCCTGAACTAACCACGTGCAGCCCAGCTCTCTCTTTGTGAGCTGCAGGGAGAAAGAATCCTTTGCTATGATTCTAAAGCTAAATGCTTTAGGGCAGTCCTAAGACTTCTGCATTCAAGCACACTGAGGCCAAGCCTTCCGTGCGTGGCTGTTTTGTCCACAGGTTTGGAATCATACGGGAGGTCCTTGTTTCCTGGGGGTGCTAGAAGAGGACGCACAGAACCGGAGTGTCCTGGGGAGTAAAAGCTATGCCCTGAAGATGTCCTTGTAGTAAAGTGTCAGAAACTGCTGCAGAAGAGCCTTATGCCAAACTCTGCTGGGGAAACAATCCACCGTGCACTGAGGAGACCCTCCCTGAGAGAATACTACGCTGATTTCCCCTTGCATGCAACTTGCTCCTATGTGATATAGGAAACTTAGTCAACATTGCAGTAGAAGGCTATGTACACTTGATCTCTTTTGTGCTTTTCGGGTTTGTTGTGTGTGCAGTGTGCGGTACGTGTTGTTGGTATATGGTAGGGAGTGGTTTGTGGTGCTTTTCTGTGATTCTGTGTGCATTCTCTGTTGTGATACGCTGTGTGTGCTGTGTTCTTGTGTGTTTGGCGTTGTGCTGTCTTTGGTCTGTGGGTCTCGCTTGTTTCGTCTGTGTTGTGTGTTGTCCGTGTTGTGTGTATTTTGTACGTAATATGTGCGGTACAGGTTCCTTACTGCTTGATGAGTACGCGGTTCTGTGTATTTTTCACTGGGGGTGTGTGTGTGTCATGTGTGATGCTGTTATTTGTGAGTTGTGTTGTGTGTGTTGAGTGGTTCTTTGTGTATTGTATGTTTTGCCTTTTTTTGATGAGTTATCTGTTGGCGGTTGTGTATGTTGTGTGTTTGGTGTGTGGCTTCCAGTCTAATGTTTAGTGTGAAATGGGTCTGGTCTTTCCTTGGTCTGTTGTGTTATGTACTGTGTTCTGGGTTGTGTGAGTGCCGTCCATATGCTTGCTGTGTGTTACATACTGGGTAGATGTCGGTTGGTCTGTGTAGTTTGAGCGTTGTGTGTGACGTTGATTTAGCGTTGTGTCAGACGTGTTGTGTGCATGTGCTTGTTGCGTGTGTGTTTGTGGGTTTTGGTTCGTGCTGTCTGCGTGTGGGCCTGTGCGTGCTGTGTGTTGTATGCTTGTGGTTGTGTGTGCTGTGTGTAGTGCATTATATGTGTGTTGCATGTGTTTTCATCAGTTGTGGATTTATTTCTATGTGTTGTGTCAGCTTTTTGTGTATGATTGTGATGTGTGTGCTGTGTTAGAGAGCTTGTGTGTGTGTGTGTGTGTGGCTGTTTGAGTTACGCACACGATGTGAGATGCGTTGACTGTGTGTGGTTGTGCTTGTCTAGTATGTCTCTTGGTGTGCGCAGTACGTAGTCTGTGAACGTTTTTCGTGTGTATTGTGAGCAGTTATGTGCCTTGAAGGGTGTGTGGTGTGTGTATTGCGACTACTGTGCTGCTCATTTCTGTGTTGCGTGTGTGTTCTGCGTTGTTCTCCTGTGTGAGGCTGTACGTGTGGTGTGTCTGTGCGTGGTTGTGTGTGTAGTGTGTGAAATGTGTGCCATTTGCCTTCTTTGTTGATTATGTGCGTTTTGCCTAAGGATTTGTGAGTTTTGTGTGTTTTGTGTGTGTGACTGTGATTTGTGTGTGGTTGTGTTTCAGTGGTTGAGTGTGTGTTGTTTGTCATGTATGTGATGTGAGATGTGTTGTCTGTGTGTGGTTGTGCTTGTTTAGCGTGCCTCGTTGCGTGTGCTGCACATACTCTCCCAAATGTGATTTTTGTGTTCTATGAGAAACATGTGCTTTGTTGTGTCTGGTGTGTGCCCTGTGACTGTTGTTTTGTTACTTTCCGCGTTTCTTGTGTGTGTGTGTGCGCATTGCGTGGCGGTGCCCGTGTGTGTATATGTGTGTGGGGTGTCTGTGTGCAGTGGTGTGTGGAGTGCTTGGTGTGTGAACTGCGTGCGTTTATTTTTTGGTTGTGAGTTTGGGGTGTGGTTTTGCATGTGTTGTGCGTGTTTTGCGAGTGTGATTGTGATACGTGTTTGAAAGTTTGTGTGTGTGATTGGTTGTTATGTGTGTGAGGTGAGATGTGTTATCTGTATGTGGTTTTGCTTGTGTAGTGTGCCTCATTTTGTGTGTGTGGTGTGTACATGGTTAAATGTGGTTTGTGAGGGTTGGGAGCCCTTATGTCCTGTGATGTTTGTGGGGTATGTTGTTTCATACGTTGTGCTGTTTGCGTGTTGAGTTGGGTGTGTTCTCCATATCTTTGTGTTTGTGGGTGTTTACTTGTGTTTGCTGTGGTTATTCCTTGAGTGTGTGTTGTGTGTGGCTTTATGTGTGGTAGGTAGTGGTTACGTCGGTCTGTGTGCCCTGACGTTAATGCAGGGTGTTGTGTGTGCTTTGAGTTGTGATGTTTAATTTGTGTGTGATGCTTGTGTGTGTCGCACGACGTATTTTTCTGCGATTTGTGTATTATTTTGTGTGTTGTGGTGATGTACTGATGTGTTTGTTTTAATGTGTGTGTCGTGTGTGCTATGTTTGTGTCGTGCATCCTTTTTGTGATGTTTTGTGTTTGTTGAGTTTTGTGTCATGTGTGAAGTACATTGTCTTTTGTGCATACGGTAGGGCGTGTTCTGTGGTGTTGGTTGTGTGATCGTGTGTGTATTCTGTGTTGTGTTACATGTTTGCGTGCTGTGTTATTGTGTGTCCTTAGCTGTGAAGTCTGTGATGTGCTGGTTTAATGTGCGTGGCGGTGTTTGTGTGGTTGTGTGTGTGTTTCCTGTGTGTTTCGTTCTTTCTGTGTTGTGACTGTTGTGTATGTGATGTGTGCAGTTTGGGTACTTTGTTGTCTGTAGTGTGTGTTCTGTGTGTCTTTGTGGAGTGCTGTGTGACTGGTGCGGTTGTGGGTGGTTCTGTGTTGGGTGTTGTGCGCTTGGAGTGTGTCTTTGTGTGTTGTATGTTTGGCGTCTTTTGTGTAGCGTGTTGTGTTCGTGGTTGGGAATGTTATGTGGTCTGTGAATAGTTTTCTGTTTCATGTTTCATGTGTGATGTGACCGCACGTGCGTTGCGTGATGTACCACGTACTGTTCTCAGTTGCATGTGTGTGTTGTGTGTATTCTTATCTGTTTTGTGTATTGTGTGTGTGTTGTTTGTTCTGTGTATTTTATGTGTTGTGTGGGATATTGTGTGTTGTGTCTGATATGCTGTTTGCTTTGCATTGTGTGTTCTGTGAGGCTCTGTGTGCTGAAAGTTTCATGTGTGTTTTGTGTGATGTGTGTAGTGTGTGAAATGTGTGTTCCATAAATTTCGTGATCTTTCTGTTGTGGTTTGTGTATTTTTCGCACGTCGTTTGGCATCTCTTGTGTGTGGGGTGAGTTCTGCATGTGTGATTGTGATTTTTGTGTGGTTGTGTGGGCGTTTGCTTGTTACGCGTGTGATGTGAAATGTGTTGTCTGTGTGTGGTTGTGCTTGTTTAGCATGCCCCATTGTGTGTGCTGTGTGTACTCCGAAATGGGATTCATGTGTGTTGTGAGCAATTATGAGCTTTGATGTGTCTGGCGTGTGCCTTGTGGCTTGTGTTGTTACAATTTGGGTTTCGTGTGTGTGCGTTTTGCACAGTGCAGCCCGTGCCTGGATATGAGTGTGCGTTGTCTGCGCGTGAATGTGTGTGTGGTTTGTAGTGTGTGAAATGTGCGCTATGGGGGTTTTTGTTGGTTGCGTGTTTCCCGTGTGGTTTTGTATTTGGTGCAAGTGTTTTGCGTGTGTGATGGTGATCTGTGTTCGTCTGTGTTTGAGGGTCGTGTGTTTGTTCGGTTGAGTTAAGTGTGTGACCTGAGATGTGTTGTCTGTGTGTGATTGTGGTTGTGTAGTGTGCCTCATTGTGTGTGTTGCGTGTACTAATTGAACTGTGGTTTGTGTGAGTTGTGTGCTTTTATGTCCTGTGGTGTTTGTGGTGTATGTTGTTGTCTATGTTGCGCTGTGTGCATGTTTAGAGGTTCTGTATGTTCTCTATGTACGTGTTTGTGGGTGTTTACTTGCGTGTGTCGTGGTTGTTCCTTGAGCATGTGTTGTGTGTGGCTTTTTGTGTGTTATGCAGTGGCCGCATTGTTGTGCGCGTGCGTGTTGCATTGTTAATGCGGGGTGTTGTGTGTGTCATGAGTTGTGATGTTAATTTCTGTGTGCGATGTTTGTGTGTGTTGTGTGATGAGGTTCTGTTGATCTGTGTTTTGTGTTTGTGTTGAGTGTATTCTCTGTGTGTTGCCTATTGTGCGTGTGTGCGTGTGTTGCGTGGTCTGTGTGTTTTGCAAGTTGTGTGAGATTGTGTGTCATGAATGATGTGCTTCGTGTATATGTTGTGTGTTTGGCATTGCACATTCTGTGAGGCTCTGTGTGCTGTATGTATTATTTGTGTTTGCAGTGATGTGTGTAGTTTGTGAAATGTGTGTTGCATAAATTCGGAGTTCTTTTTGTTGTGGTTTGTGTGTGTTTTGCACGTGGGTTTGTATGTGTTGTGGGGGTGGTGTGCGTTTTGCATGTGTGATTGTGATCTGTGTGCGGTTGTGTTTGACACGTGGTGAGTGTGGTTGGCTGTTTTGAGTAATGAGTGTGATATGTGAGGTGTGTACTCTGTGGGGTCATGGATGGTCAGTGAGCCTCACTGTGTGTGTTGTGTTTACTCTGAGGACCGTGGTTCATGTGTATTGTGTGCAGTTATGTTCTCGGTGTGTGGGGGTTTTGATGTTTAGTGTGATGTGCTGTTTGTGTGTTGAGAGGCTTCTGCATTCAAGCGCACTGAAGAGAGCCTCTAGTGATTGTCCATTTTCTCCACAGGTTTGTTATCCTCCGGGAGGGCCTTGATTACTGAGGGCGCTCAAAGAGGACGTCCCTTTAATAGCCATGCCCTGAAGATGCCTTTGTAGTAATGTGTCAGGAACTGCTGCAGGAGAGCCTTATGCCAGACTTTGCTGAGGAAACAATCCACCGTGCACCGAGGAGACCCTCCCCGAGAGAATACTAGGCTGCTTTCGCCTTGCATGCAGTTTGCTCCTATGTGATATGGGAAACAGTGAACATTTGCAGTAAGAAGGCGGTCTTCTCTGTACACCCTCTATCTCAAAGACGTAAGTGGGCTTCGAATAGGCCTTAGCACGAGCCACACGGAAGTCACAGAAGAAGACGCTCTGAAATAACAGCAGTGGAGGCAAGTCGGCTTTGGATTCAGCTTGCGTGGGTGAAAGAAAGCAGTGCGCGATGCCCCATTCAAGGAATCATCGAAGTCGTTGCAGTGGATGCTGAAAGTGAGCTTGCAACGTGCTTTCCGTGTCTGTCCTGTGTGCCTGCACTCTGAGCGCCTGAGTGAGGTCTGCTGTGTGGAGCTCTCTTTCGCTGAGCGGTGGACTCTCGCTTGTGTGGCCATTAACGTGAGGCCTTGCTGAGGAAGCCTGGCTGTCAGAAGAATGCCCGCATACAATGAATCCAGCTTGGAAGTTTAAAAAGCCGCTTTTTTTCGGCTACTACCTGGCTGCTTCCGAGAGGCCCAGGTTGGTCTGTGGGGGTGTGTAAGCCGGGCTGACTGTGTGTAAGCCACAGTCTGAGCTTTGAAAAAAAGAGGTGCACATTGGCTTTAGTCCCTCAGCATCACGTCAGCAAGAGGTGTGTGCAAGCTTCCCCAAAGCCTGGTGGCGAATGGGCGCTAAGCGTCAGAGCTGTTGTCCTGCAGAGAAGGCTCTGAGGCTGTCTCTGTGCAAGTGACATATCCAGACTGACAGCTAAACACACTGCTGTGTCAAGGCGAGCTTCTCATGTCTACTTGTACTCCCAGACACAAGGGTACTGTGAAGCGGTCTTCTGCCCAGCCTCAGGGGAAGAGGCAGAGCAAGTTGCTTTCTGCACAGCACTGGAAGCGGGACGGATGGGCGTTCTGTTCAACACGTGAAAAGCAGGCAGCACCAGAAGCCTCTGTCAAGTAAGCTCCTCTGTATGGCTAGTGAAGCTTAATTCAAACCTGCAATGGAAATTGTTCTGGGGTAACTGAGCTCTAACTCCACGATCTAACACTTTCAGTTACTTTCTCCTAACTCATACAGAGTGGAACGGCCAAACGTAGGTGTGCATGGTGTCCTCTCTGGATGCACCTTAAGTCCGAGAGACACGTGTGCTGTGAATAGGACTTGCAAGTACGTTTAAGGGAAGATGCCGTTGGGACTCCTTCAGCTGATCATCCGTTCCTCAGAACAAAGCTCTTCTCTGGGCCAGAACTCCATCAGCCTGAACTAACCACGTGCAGCCCAGCTCTCTCTTTGTGAGCTGCAGGGAGAAAGAATCCTTTGCTATGATTCTAAAGCTAAATGCTTTAGGGCAGTCCTAAGACTTCTGCATTCAAGCACACTGAGGCCAAGCCTTCCGTGCGTGGCTGTTTTGTCCACAGGTTTGGAATCATACGGGAGGTCCTTGTTTCCTGGGGGTGCTAGAAGAGGACGCACAGAACCGGAGTGTCCTGGGGAGTAAAAGCTATGCCCTGAAGATGTCCTTGTAGTAAAGTGTCAGAAACTGCTGCAGAAGAGCCTTATGCCAAACTCTGCTGGGGAAACAATCCACCGTGCACTGAGGAGACCCTCCCTGAGAGAATACTACGCTGATTTCCCCTTGCATGCAACTTGCTCCTATGTGATATAGGAAACTTAGTCAACATTGCAGTAGAAGGCTATGTACACTTGATCTCTTTTGTGCTTTTCGGGTTTGTTGTGTGTGCAGTGTGCGGTACGTGTTGTTGGTATATGGTAGGGAGTGGTTTGTGGTGCTTTTCTGTGATTCTGTGTGCATTCTCTGTTGTGATACGCTGTGTGTGCTGTGTTCTTGTGTGTTTGGCGTTGTGCTGTCTTTGGTCTGTGGGTCTCGCTTGTTTCGTCTGTGTTGTGTGTTGTCCGTGTTGTGTGTATTTTGTACGTAATATGTGCGGTACAGGTTCCTTACTGCTTGATGAGTACGCGGTTCTGTGTATTTTTCACTGGGGGTGTGTGTGTGTCATGTGTGATGCTGTTATTTGTGAGTTGTGTTGTGTGTGTTGAGTGGTTCTTTGTGTATTGTATGTTTTGCCTTTTTTTGATGAGTTATCTGTTGGCGGTTGTGTATGTTGTGTGTTTGGTGTGTGGCTTCCAGTCTAATGTTTAGTGTGAAATGGGTCTGGTCTTTCCTTGGTCTGTTGTGTTATGTACTGTGTTCTGGGTTGTGTGAGTGCCGTCCATATGCTTGCTGTGTGTTACATACTGGGTAGATGTCGGTTGGTCTGTGTAGTTTGAGCGTTGTGTGTGACGTTGATTTAGCGTTGTGTCAGACGTGTTGTGTGCATGTGCTTGTTGCGTGTGTGTTTGTGGGTTTTGGTTCGTGCTGTCTGCGTGTGGGCCTGTGCGTGCTGTGTGTTGTATGCTTGTGGTTGTGTGTGCTGTGTGTAGTGCATTATATGTGTGTTGCATGTGTTTTCATCAGTTGTGGATTTATTTCTATGTGTTGTGTCAGCTTTTTGTGTATGATTGTGATGTGTGTGCTGTGTTAGAGAGCTTGTGTGTGTGTGTGTGTGGCTGTTTGAGTTACGCACACGATGTGAGATGCGTTGACTGTGTGTGGTTGTGCTTGTCTAGTATGTCTCTTGGTGTGCGCAGTACGTAGTCTGTGAACGTTTTTCGTGTGTATTGTGAGCAGTTATGTGCCTTGAAGGGTGTGTGGTGTGTGTATTGCGACTACTGTGCTGCTCATTTCTGTGTTGCGTGTGTGTTCTGCGTTGTTCTCCTGTGTGAGGCTGTACGTGTGGTGTGTCTGTGCGTGGTTGTGTGTGTAGTGTGTGAAATGTGTGCCATTTGCCTTCTTTGTTGATTATGTGCGTTTTGCCTAAGGATTTGTGAGTTTTGTGTGTTTTGTGTGTGTGACTGTGATTTGTGTGTGGTTGTGTTTCAGTGGTTGAGTGTGTGTTGTTTGTCATGTATGTGATGTGAGATGTGTTGTCTGTGTGTGGTTGTGCTTGTTTAGCGTGCCTCGTTGCGTGTGCTGCACATACTCTCCCAAATGTGATTTTTGTGTTCTATGAGAAACATGTGCTTTGTTGTGTCTGGTGTGTGCCCTGTGACTGTTGTTTTGTTACTTTCCGCGTTTCTTGTGTGTGTGTGTGCGCATTGCGTGGCGGTGCCCGTGTGTGTATATGTGTGTGGGGTGTCTGTGTGCAGTGGTGTGTGGAGTGCTTGGTGTGTGAACTGCGTGCGTTTATTTTTTGGTTGTGAGTTTGGGGTGTGGTTTTGCATGTGTTGTGCGTGTTTTGCGAGTGTGATTGTGATACGTGTTTGAAAGTTTGTGTGTGTGATTGGTTGTTATGTGTGTGAGGTGAGATGTGTTATCTGTATGTGGTTTTGCTTGTGTAGTGTGCCTCATTTTGTGTGTGTGGTGTGTACATGGTTAAATGTGGTTTGTGAGGGTTGGGAGCCCTTATGTCCTGTGATGTTTGTGGGGTATGTTGTTTCATACGTTGTGCTGTTTGCGTGTTGAGTTGGGTGTGTTCTCCATATCTTTGTGTTTGTGGGTGTTTACTTGTGTTTGCTGTGGTTATTCCTTGAGTGTGTGTTGTGTGTGGCTTTATGTGTGGTAGGTAGTGGTTACGTCGGTCTGTGTGCCCTGACGTTAATGCAGGGTGTTGTGTGTGCTTTGAGTTGTGATGTTTAATTTGTGTGTGATGCTTGTGTGTGTCGCACGACGTATTTTTCTGCGATTTGTGTATTATTTTGTGTGTTGTGGTGATGTACTGATGTGTTTGTTTTAATGTGTGTGTCGTGTGTGCTATGTTTGTGTCGTGCATCCTTTTTGTGATGTTTTGTGTTTGTTGAGTTTTGTGTCATGTGTGAAGTACATTGTCTTTTGTGCATACGGTAGGGCGTGTTCTGTGGTGTTGGTTGTGTGATCGTGTGTGTATTCTGTGTTGTGTTACATGTTTGCGTGCTGTGTTATTGTGTGTCCTTAGCTGTGAAGTCTGTGATGTGCTGGTTTAATGTGCGTGGCGGTGTTTGTGTGGTTGTGTGTGTGTTTCCTGTGTGTTTCGTTCTTTCTGTGTTGTGACTGTTGTGTATGTGATGTGTGCAGTTTGGGTACTTTGTTGTCTGTAGTGTGTGTTCTGTGTGTCTTTGTGGAGTGCTGTGTGACTGGTGCGGTTGTGGGTGGTTCTGTGTTGGGTGTTGTGCGCTTGGAGTGTGTCTTTGTGTGTTGTATGTTTGGCGTCTTTTGTGTAGCGTGTTGTGTTCGTGGTTGGGAATGTTATGTGGTCTGTGAATAGTTTTCTGTTTCATGTTTCATGTGTGATGTGACCGCACGTGCGTTGCGTGATGTACCACGTACTGTTCTCAGTTGCATGTGTGTGTTGTGTGTATTCTTATCTGTTTTGTGTATTGTGTGTGTGTTGTTTGTTCTGTGTATTTTATGTGTTGTGTGGGATATTGTGTGTTGTGTCTGATATGCTGTTTGCTTTGCATTGTGTGTTCTGTGAGGCTCTGTGTGCTGAAAGTTTCATGTGTGTTTTGTGTGATGTGTGTAGTGTGTGAAATGTGTGTTCCATAAATTTCGTGATCTTTCTGTTGTGGTTTGTGTATTTTTCGCACGTCGTTTGGCATCTCTTGTGTGTGGGGTGAGTTCTGCATGTGTGATTGTGATTTTTGTGTGGTTGTGTGGGCGTTTGCTTGTTACGCGTGTGATGTGAAATGTGTTGTCTGTGTGTGGTTGTGCTTGTTTAGCATGCCCCATTGTGTGTGCTGTGTGTACTCCGAAATGGGATTCATGTGTGTTGTGAGCAATTATGAGCTTTGATGTGTCTGGCGTGTGCCTTGTGGCTTGTGTTGTTACAATTTGGGTTTCGTGTGTGTGCGTTTTGCACAGTGCAGCCCGTGCCTGGATATGAGTGTGCGTTGTCTGCGCGTGAATGTGTGTGTGGTTTGTAGTGTGTGAAATGTGCGCTATGGGGGTTTTTGTTGGTTGCGTGTTTCCCGTGTGGTTTTGTATTTGGTGCAAGTGTTTTGCGTGTGTGATGGTGATCTGTGTTCGTCTGTGTTTGAGGGTCGTGTGTTTGTTCGGTTGAGTTAAGTGTGTGACCTGAGATGTGTTGTCTGTGTGTGATTGTGGTTGTGTAGTGTGCCTCATTGTGTGTGTTGCGTGTACTAATTGAACTGTGGTTTGTGTGAGTTGTGTGCTTTTATGTCCTGTGGTGTTTGTGGTGTATGTTGTTGTCTATGTTGCGCTGTGTGCATGTTTAGAGGTTCTGTATGTTCTCTATGTACGTGTTTGTGGGTGTTTACTTGCGTGTGTCGTGGTTGTTCCTTGAGCATGTGTTGTGTGTGGCTTTTTGTGTGTTATGCAGTGGCCGCATTGTTGTGCGCGTGCGTGTTGCATTGTTAATGCGGGGTGTTGTGTGTGTCATGAGTTGTGATGTTAATTTCTGTGTGCGATGTTTGTGTGTGTTGTGTGATGAGGTTCTGTTGATCTGTGTTTTGTGTTTGTGTTGAGTGTATTCTCTGTGTGTTGCCTATTGTGCGTGTGTGCGTGTGTTGCGTGGTCTGTGTGTTTTGCAAGTTGTGTGAGATTGTGTGTCATGAATGATGTGCTTCGTGTATATGTTGTGTGTTTGGCATTGCACATTCTGTGAGGCTCTGTGTGCTGTATGTATTATTTGTGTTTGCAGTGATGTGTGTAGTTTGTGAAATGTGTGTTGCATAAATTCGGAGTTCTTTTTGTTGTGGTTTGTGTGTGTTTTGCACGTGGGTTTGTATGTGTTGTGGGGGTGGTGTGCGTTTTGCATGTGTGATTGTGATCTGTGTGCGGTTGTGTTTGACACGTGGTGAGTGTGGTTGGCTGTTTTGAGTAATGAGTGTGATATGTGAGGTGTGTACTCTGTGGGGTCATGGATGGTCAGTGAGCCTCACTGTGTGTGTTGTGTTTACTCTGAGGACCGTGGTTCATGTGTATTGTGTGCAGTTATGTTCTCGGTGTGTGGGGGTTTTGATGTTTAGTGTGATGTGCTGTTTGTGTGTTGAGAGGCTTCTGCATTCAAGCGCACTGAAGAGAGCCTCTAGTGATTGTCCATTTTCTCCACAGGTTTGTTATCCTCCGGGAGGGCCTTGATTACTGAGGGCGCTCAAAGAGGACGTCCCTTTAATAGCCATGCCCTGAAGATGCCTTTGTAGTAATGTGTCAGGAACTGCTGCAGGAGAGCCTTATGCCAGACTTTGCTGAGGAAACAATCCACCGTGCACCGAGGAGACCCTCCCCGAGAGAATACTAGGCTGCTTTCGCCTTGCATGCAGTTTGCTCCTATGTGATATGGGAAACAGTGAACATTTGCAGTAAGAAGGCGGTCTTCTCTGTACACCCTCTATCTCAAAGACGTAAGTGGGCTTCGAATAGGCCTTAGCACGAGCCACACGGAAGTCACAGAAGAAGACGCTCTGAAATAACAGCAGTGGAGGCAAGTCGGCTTTGGATTCAGCTTGCGTGGGTGAAAGAAAGCAGTGCGCGATGCCCCATTCAAGGAATCATCGAAGTCGTTGCAGTGGATGCTGAAAGTGAGCTTGCAACGTGCTTTCCGTGTCTGTCCTGTGTGCCTGCACTCTGAGCGCCTGAGTGAGGTCTGCTGTGTGGAGCTCTCTTTCGCTGAGCGGTGGACTCTCGCTTGTGTGGCCATTAACGTGAGGCCTTGCTGAGGAAGCCTGGCTGTCAGAAGAATGCCCGCATACAATGAATCCAGCTTGGAAGTTTAAAAAGCCGCTTTTTTTCGGCTACTACCTGGCTGCTTCCGAGAGGCCCAGGTTGGTCTGTGGGGGTGTGTAAGCCGGGCTGACTGTGTGTAAGCCACAGTCTGAGCTTTGAAAAAAAGAAGTGCACATTGGCTTTAGTCCCTCAGCATCACGTCAGCAAGAGGTGTGTGCAAGCTTCCCCAAAGCCTGGTGGCGAATGGGCGCTAAGCGTCAGAGCTGTTGTCCTGCAGAGAAGGCTCTGAGGCTGTCTCTGTGCAAGTGACATATCCAGACTGACAGCTAAACACACTGCTGTGTCAAGGCGAGCTTCTCATGTCTACTTGTACTCCCAGACACAAGGGTACTGTGAAGCGGTCTTCTGCCCAGCCTCAGGGGAAGAGGCAGAGCAAGTTGCTTTCTGCACAGCACTGGAAGCGGGACGGATGGGCGTTCTGTTCAACACGTGAAAAGCAGGCAGCACCAGAAGCCTCTGTCAAGTAAGCTCCTCTGTATGGCTAGTGAAGCTTAATTCAAACCTGCAATGGAAATTGTTCTGGGGTAACTGAGCTCTAACTCCACGATCTAACACTTTCAGTTACTTTCTCCTAACTCATACAGAGTGGAACGGCCAAACGTAGGTGTGCATGGTGTCCTCTCTGGATGCACCTTAAGTCCGAGAGACACGTGTGCTGTGAATAGGACTTGCAAGTACGTTTAAGGGAAGATGCCGTTGGGACTCCTTCAGCTGATCATCCGTTCCTCAGAACAAAGCTCTTCTCTGGGCCAGAACTCCATCAGCCTGAACTAACCACGTGCAGCCCAGCTCTCTCTTTGTGAGCTGCAGGGAGAAAGAATCCTTTGCTATGATTCTAAAGCTAAATGCTTTAGGGCAGTCCTAAGACTTCTGCATTCAAGCACACTGAGGCCAAGCCTTCCGTGCGTGGCTATTTTGTCCACAGGTTTGGAATCATACGGGAGGTCCTTGTTTCCTGGGGGTGCTAGAAGAGGACGCACAGAACCGGAGTGTCCTGGGGAGTAAAAGCTATGCCCTGAAGATGTCCTTGTAGTAAAGTGTCAGAAACTGCTGCAGAAGAGCCTTATGCCAAACTCTGCTGGGGAAACAATCCACCGTGCACTGAGGAGACCCTCCCTGAGAGAATACTACGCTGATTTCCCCTTGCATGCAACTTGCTCCTATGTGATATAGGAAACTTAGTCAACATTGCAGTAGAAGGCTATGTACACTTGATCTCTTTTGTGCTTTTCGGGTTTGTTGTGTGTGCAGTGTGCGGTACGTGTTGTTGGTATATGGTAGGGAGTGGTTTGTGGTGCTTTTCTGTGATTCTGTGTGCATTCTCTGTTGTGATACGCTGTGTGTGCTGTGTTCTTGTGTGTTTGGCGTTGTGCTGTCTTTGGTCTGTGGGTCTCGCTTGTTTCGTCTGTGTTGTGTGTTGTCCGTGTTGTGTGTATTTTGTACGTAATATGTGCGGTACAGGTTCCTTACTGCTTGATGAGTACGCGGTTCTGTGTATTTTTCACTGGGGGTGTGTGTGTGTCATGTGTGATGCTGTTATTTGTGAGTTGTGTTGTGTGTGTTGAGTGGTTCTTTGTGTATTGTATGTTTTGCCTTTTTTTGATGAGTTATCTGTTGGCGGTTGTGTATGTTGTGTGTTTGGTGTGTGGCTTCCAGTCTAATGTTTAGTGTGAAATGGGTCTGGTCTTTCCTTGGTCTGTTGTGTTATGTACTGTGTTCTGGGTTGTGTGAGTGCCGTCCATATGCTTGCTGTGTGTTACATACTGGGTAGATGTCGGTTGGTCTGTGTAGTTTGAGCGTTGTGTGTGACGTTGATTTAGCGTTGTGTCAGACGTGTTGTGTGCATGTGCTTGTTGCGTGTGTGTTTGTGGGTTTTGGTTCGTGCTGTCTGCGTGTGGGCCTGTGCGTGCTGTGTGTTGTATGCTTGTGGTTGTGTGTGCTGTGTGTAGTGCATTATATGTGTGTTGCATGTGTTTTCATCAGTTGTGGATTTATTTCTATGTGTTGTGTCAGCTTTTTGTGTATGATTGTGATGTGTGTGCTGTGTTAGAGAGCTTGTGTGTGTGTGTGTGTGGCTGTTTGAGTTACGCACACGATGTGAGATGCGTTGACTGTGTGTGGTTGTGCTTGTCTAGTATGTCTCTTGGTGTGCGCAGTACGTAGTCTGTGAACGTTTTTCGTGTGTATTGTGAGCAGTTATGTGCCTTGAAGGGTGTGTGGTGTGTGTATTGCGACTACTGTGCTGCTCATTTCTGTGTTGCGTGTGTGTTCTGCGTTGTTCTCCTGTGTGAGGCTGTACGTGTGGTGTGTCTGTGCGTGGTTGTGTGTGTAGTGTGTGAAATGTGTGCCATTTGCCTTCTTTGTTGATTATGTGCGTTTTGCCTAAGGATTTGTGAGTTTTGTGTGTTTTGTGTGTGTGACTGTGATTTGTGTGTGGTTGTGTTTCAGTGGTTGAGTGTGTGTTGTTTGTCATGTATGTGATGTGAGATGTGTTGTCTGTGTGTGGTTGTGCTTGTTTAGCGTGCCTCGTTGCGTGTGCTGCACATACTCTCCCAAATGTGATTTTTGTGTTCTATGAGAAACATGTGCTTTGTTGTGTCTGGTGTGTGCCCTGTGACTGTTGTTTTGTTACTTTCCGCGTTTCTTGTGTGTGTGTGTGCGCATTGCGTGGCGGTGCCCGTGTGTGTATATGTGTGTGGGGTGTCTGTGTGCAGTGGTGTGTGGAGTGCTTGGTGTGTGAACTGCGTGCGTTTATTTTTTGGTTGTGAGTTTGGGGTGTGGTTTTGCATGTGTTGTGCGTGTTTTGCGAGTGTGATTGTGATACGTGTTTGAAAGTTTGTGTGTGTGATTGGTTGTTATGTGTGTGAGGTGAGATGTGTTATCTGTATGTGGTTTTGCTTGTGTAGTGTGCCTCATTTTGTGTGTGTGGTGTGTACATGGTTAAATGTGGTTTGTGAGGGTTGGGAGCCCTTATGTCCTGTGATGTTTGTGGGGTATGTTGTTTCATACGTTGTGCTGTTTGCGTGTTGAGTTGGGTGTGTTCTCCATATCTTTGTGTTTGTGGGTGTTTACTTGTGTTTGCTGTGGTTATTCCTTGAGTGTGTGTTGTGTGTGGCTTTATGTGTGGTAGGTAGTGGTTACGTCGGTCTGTGTGCCCTGACGTTAATGCAGGGTGTTGTGTGTGCTTTGAGTTGTGATGTTTAATTTGTGTGTGATGCTTGTGTGTGTCGCACGACGTATTTTTCTGCGATTTGTGTATTATTTTGTGTGTTGTGGTGATGTACTGATGTGTTTGTTTTAATGTGTGTGTCGTGTGTGCTATGTTTGTGTCGTGCATCCTTTTTGTGATGTTTTGTGTTTGTTGAGTTTTGTGTCATGTGTGAAGTACATTGTCTTTTGTGCATACGGTAGGGCGTGTTCTGTGGTGTTGGTTGTGTGATCGTGTGTGTATTCTGTGTTGTGTTACATGTTTGCGTGCTGTGTTATTGTGTGTCCTTAGCTGTGAAGTCTGTGATGTGCTGGTTTAATGTGCGTGGCGGTGTTTGTGTGGTTGTGTGTGTGTTTCCTGTGTGTTTCGTTCTTTCTGTGTTGTGACTGTTGTGTATGTGATGTGTGCAGTTTGGGTACTTTGTTGTCTGTAGTGTGTGTTCTGTGTGTCTTTGTGGAGTGCTGTGTGACTGGTGCGGTTGTGGGTGGTTCTGTGTTGGGTGTTGTGCGCTTGGAGTGTGTCTTTGTGTGTTGTATGTTTGGCGTCTTTTGTGTAGCGTGTTGTGTTCGTGGTTGGGAATGTTATGTGGTCTGTGAATAGTTTTCTGTTTCATGTTTCATGTGTGATGTGACCGCACGTGCGTTGCGTGATGTACCACGTACTGTTCTCAGTTGCATGTGTGTGTTGTGTGTATTCTTATCTGTTTTGTGTATTGTGTGTGTGTTGTTTGTTCTGTGTATTTTATGTGTTGTGTGGGATATTGTGTGTTGTGTCTGATATGCTGTTTGCTTTGCATTGTGTGTTCTGTGAGGCTCTGTGTGCTGAAAGTTTCATGTGTGTTTTGTGTGATGTGTGTAGTGTGTGAAATGTGTGTTCCATAAATTTCGTGATCTTTCTGTTGTGGTTTGTGTATTTTTCGCACGTCGTTTGGCATCTCTTGTGTGTGGGGTGAGTTCTGCATGTGTGATTGTGATTTTTGTGTGGTTGTGTGGGCGTTTGCTTGTTACGCGTGTGATGTGAAATGTGTTGTCTGTGTGTGGTTGTGCTTGTTTAGCATGCCCCATTGTGTGTGCTGTGTGTACTCCGAAATGGGATTCATGTGTGTTGTGAGCAATTATGAGCTTTGATGTGTCTGGCGTGTGCCTTGTGGCTTGTGTTGTTACAATTTGGGTTTCGTGTGTGTGCGTTTTGCACAGTGCAGCCCGTGCCTGGATATGAGTGTGCGTTGTCTGCGCGTGAATGTGTGTGTGGTTTGTAGTGTGTGAAATGTGCGCTATGGGGGTTTTTGTTGGTTGCGTGTTTCCCGTGTGGTTTTGTATTTGGTGCAAGTGTTTTGCGTGTGTGATGGTGATCTGTGTTCGTCTGTGTTTGAGGGTCGTGTGTTTGTTCGGTTGAGTTAAGTGTGTGACCTGAGATGTGTTGTCTGTGTGTGATTGTGGTTGTGTAGTGTGCCTCATTGTGTGTGTTGCGTGTACTAATTGAACTGTGGTTTGTGTGAGTTGTGTGCTTTTATGTCCTGTGGTGTTTGTGGTGTATGTTGTTGTCTATGTTGCGCTGTGTGCATGTTTAGAGGTTCTGTATGTTCTCTATGTACGTGTTTGTGGGTGTTTACTTGCGTGTGTCGTGGTTGTTCCTTGAGCATGTGTTGTGTGTGGCTTTTTGTGTGTTATGCAGTGGCCGCATTGTTGTGCGCGTGCGTGTTGCATTGTTAATGCGGGGTGTTGTGTGTGTCATGAGTTGTGATGTTAATTTCTGTGTGCGATGTTTGTGTGTGTTGTGTGATGAGGTTCTGTTGATCTGTGTTTTGTGTTTGTGTTGAGTGTATTCTCTGTGTGTTGCCTATTGTGCGTGTGTGCGTGTGTTGCGTGGTCTGTGTGTTTTGCAAGTTGTGTGAGATTGTGTGTCATGAATGATGTGCTTCGTGTATATGTTGTGTGTTTGGCATTGCACATTCTGTGAGGCTCTGTGTGCTGTATGTATTATTTGTGTTTGCAGTGATGTGTGTAGTTTGTGAAATGTGTGTTGCATAAATTCGGAGTTCTTTTTGTTGTGGTTTGTGTGTGTTTTGCACGTGGGTTTGTATGTGTTGTGGGGGTGGTGTGCGTTTTGCATGTGTGATTGTGATCTGTGTGCGGTTGTGTTTGACACGTGGTGAGTGTGGTTGGCTGTTTTGAGTAATGAGTGTGATATGTGAGGTGTGTACTCTGTGGGGTCATGGATGGTCAGTGAGCCTCACTGTGTGTGTTGTGTTTACTCTGAGGACCGTGGTTCATGTGTATTGTGTGCAGTTATGTTCTCGGTGTGTGGGGGTTTTGATGTTTAGTGTGATGTGCTGTTTGTGTGTTGAGAGGCTTCTGCATTCAAGCGCACTGAAGAGAGCCTCTAGTGATTGTCCATTTTCTCCACAGGTTTGTTATCCTCCGGGAGGGCCTTGATTACTGAGGGCGCTCAAAGAGGACGTCCCTTTAATAGCCATGCCCTGAAGATGCCTTTGTAGTAATGTGTCAGGAACTGCTGCAGGAGAGCCTTATGCCAGACTTTGCTGAGGAAACAATCCACCGTGCACCGAGGAGACCCTCCCCGAGAGAATACTAGGCTGCTTTCGCCTTGCATGCAGTTTGCTCCTATGTGATATGGGAAACAGTGAACATTTGCAGTAAGAAGGCGGTCTTCTCTGTACACCCTCTATCTCAAAGACGTAAGTGGGCTTCGAATAGGCCTTAGCACGAGCCACACGGAAGTCACAGAAGAAGACGCTCTGAAATAACAGCAGTGGAGGCAAGTCGGCTTTGGATTCAGCTTGCGTGGGTGAAAGAAAGCAGTGCGCGATGCCCCATTCAAGGAATCATCGAAGTCGTTGCAGTGGATGCTGAAAGTGAGCTTGCAACGTGCTTTCCGTGTCTGTCCTGTGTGCCTGCACTCTGAGCGCCTGAGTGAGGTCTGCTGTGTGGAGCTCTCTTTCGCTGAGCGGTGGACTCTCGCTTGTGTGGCCATTAACGTGAGGCCTTGCTGAGGAAGCCTGGCTGTCAGAAGAATGCCCGCATACAATGAATCCAGCTTGGAAGTTTAAAAAGCCGCTTTTTTTCGGCTACTACCTGGCTGCTTCCGAGAGGCCCAGGTTGGTCTGTGGGGGTGTGTAAGCCGGGCTGACTGTGTGTAAGCCACAGTCTGAGCTTTGAAAAAAAGAGGTGCACATTGGCTTTAGTCCCTCAGCATCACGTCAGCAAGAGGTGTGTGCAAGCTTCCCCAAAGCCTGGTGGCGAATGGGCGCTAAGCGTCAGAGCTGTTGTCCTGCAGAGAAGGCTCTGAGGCTGTCTCTGTGCAAGTGACATATCCAGACTGACAGCTAAACACACTGCTGTGTCAAGGCGAGCTTCTCATGTCTACTTGTACTCCCAGACACAAGGGTACTGTGAAGCGGTCTTCTGCCCAGCCTCAGGGGAAGAGGCAGAGCAAGTTGCTTTCTGCACAGCACTGGAAGCGGGACGGATGGGCGTTCTGTTCAACACGTGAAAAGCAGGCAGCACCAGAAGCCTCTGTCAAGTAAGCTCCTCTGTATGGCTAGTGAAGCTTAATTCAAACCTGCAATGGAAATTGTTCTGGGGTAACTGAGCTCTAACTCCACGATCTAACACTTTCAGTTACTTTCTCCTAACTCATACAGAGTGGAACGGCCAAACGTAGGTGTGCATGGTGTCCTCTCTGGATGCACCTTAAGTCCGAGAGACACGTGTGCTGTGAATAGGACTTGCAAGTACGTTTAAGGGAAGATGCCGTTGGGACTCCTTCAGCTGATCATCCGTTCCTCAGAACAAAGCTCTTCTCTGGGCCAGAACTCCATCAGCCTGAACTAACCACGTGCAGCCCAGCTCTCTCTTTGTGAGCTGCAGGGAGAAAGAATCCTTTGCTATGATTCTAAAGCTAAATGCTTTAGGGCAGTCCTAAGACTTCTGCATTCAAGCACACTGAGGCCAAGCCTTCCGTGTGTGGCTGTTTTGTCCACAGGTTTGGAATCATACGGGAGGTCCTTGTTTCCTGGGGGTGCTAGAAGAGGACGCACAGAACCGGAGTGTCCTGGGGAGTAAAAGCTATGCCCTGAAGATGTCCTTGTAGTAAAGTGTCAGAAACTGCTGCAGAAGAGCCTTATGCCAAACTCTGCTGGGGAAACAATCCACCGTGCACTGAGGAGACCCTCCCTGAGAGAATACTACGCTGATTTCCCCTTGCATGCAACTTGCTCCTATGTGATATAGGAAACTTAGTCAACATTGCAGTAGAAGGCTATGTACACTTGATCTCTTTTGTGCTTTTCGGGTTTGTTGTGTGTGCAGTGTGCGGTACGTGTTGTTGGTATATGGTAGGGAGTGGTTTGTGGTGCTTTTCTGTGATTCTGTGTGCATTCTCTGTTGTGATACGCTGTGTGTGCTGTGTTCTTGTGTGTTTGGCGTTGTGCTGTCTTTGGTCTGTGGGTCTCGCTTGTTTCGTCTGTGTTGTGTGTTGTCCGTGTTGTGTGTATTTTGTACGTAATATGTGCGGTACAGGTTCCTTACTGCTTGATGAGTACGCGGTTCTGTGTATTTTTCACTGGGGGTGTGTGTGTGTCATGTGTGATGCTGTTATTTGTGAGTTGTGTTGTGTGTGTTGAGTGGTTCTTTGTGTATTGTATGTTTTGCCTTTTTTTGATGAGTTATCTGTTGGCGGTTGTGTATGTTGTGTGTTTGGTGTGTGGCTTCCAGTCTAATGTTTAGTGTGAAATGGGTCTGGTCTTTCCTTGGTCTGTTGTGTTATGTACTGTGTTCTGGGTTGTGTGAGTGCCGTCCATATGCTTGCTGTGTGTTACATACTGGGTAGATGTCGGTTGGTCTGTGTAGTTTGAGCGTTGTGTGTGACGTTGATTTAGCGTTGTGTCAGACGTGTTGTGTGCATGTGCTTGTTGCGTGTGTGTTTGTGGGTTTTGGTTCGTGCTGTCTGCGTGTGGGCCTGTGCGTGCTGTGTGTTGTATGCTTGTGGTTGTGTGTGCTGTGTGTAGTGCATTATATGTGTGTTGCATGTGTTTTCATCAGTTGTGGATTTATTTCTATGTGTTGTGTCAGCTTTTTGTGTATGATTGTGATGTGTGTGCTGTGTTAGAGAGCTTGTGTGTGTGTGTGTGTGGCTGTTTGAGTTACGCACACGATGTGAGATGCGTTGACTGTGTGTGGTTGTGCTTGTCTAGTATGTCTCTTGGTGTGCGCAGTACGTAGTCTGTGAACGTTTTTCGTGTGTATTGTGAGCAGTTATGTGCCTTGAAGGGTGTGTGGTGTGTGTATTGCGACTACTGTGCTGCTCATTTCTGTGTTGCGTGTGTGTTCTGCGTTGTTCTCCTGTGTGAGGCTGTACGTGTGGTGTGTCTGTGCGTGGTTGTGTGTGTAGTGTGTGAAATGTGTGCCATTTGCCTTCTTTGTTGATTATGTGCGTTTTGCCTAAGGATTTGTGAGTTTTGTGTGTTTTGTGTGTGTGACTGTGATTTGTGTGTGGTTGTGTTTCAGTGGTTGAGTGTGTGTTGTTTGTCATGTATGTGATGTGAGATGTGTTGTCTGTGTGTGGTTGTGCTTGTTTAGCGTGCCTCGTTGCGTGTGCTGCACATACTCTCCCAAATGTGATTTTTGTGTTCTATGAGAAACATGTGCTTTGTTGTGTCTGGTGTGTGCCCTGTGACTGTTGTTTTGTTACTTTCCGCGTTTCTTGTGTGTGTGTGTGTGCGCATTGCGTGGCGGTGCCCGTGTGTGTATATGTGTGTGGGGTGTCTGTGTGCAGTGGTGTGTGGAGTGCTTGGTGTGTGAACTGCGTGCGTTTATTTTTTGGTTGTGAGTTTGGGGTGTGGTTTTGCATGTGTTGTGCGTGTTTTGCGAGTGTGATTGTGATACGTGTTTGAAAGTTTGTGTGTGTGATTGGTTGTTATGTGTGTGAGGTGAGATGTGTTATCTGTATGTGGTTTTGCTTGTGTAGTGTGCCTCATTTTGTGTGTGTGGTGTGTACATGGTTAAATGTGGTTTGTGAGGGTTGGGAGCCCTTATGTCCTGTGATGTTTGTGGGGTATGTTGTTTCATACGTTGTGCTGTTTGCGTGTTGAGTTGGGTGTGTTCTCCATATCTTTGTGTTTGTGGGTGTTTACTTGTGTTTGCTGTGGTTATTCCTTGAGTGTGTGTTGTGTGTGGCTTTATGTGTGGTAGGTAGTGGTTACGTCGGTCTGTGTGCCCTGACGTTAATGCAGGGTGTTGTGTGTGCTTTGAGTTGTGATGTTTAATTTGTGTGTGATGCTTGTGTGTGTCGCACGACGTATTTTTCTGCGATTTGTGTATTATTTTGTGTGTTGTGGTGATGTACTGATGTGTTTGTTTTAATGTGTGTGTCGTGTGTGCTATGTTTGTGTCGTGCATCCTTTTTGTGATGTTTTGTGTTTGTTGAGTTTTGTGTCATGTGTGAAGTACATTGTCTTTTGTGCATACGGTAGGGCGTGTTCTGTGGTGTTGGTTGTGTGATCGTGTGTGTATTCTGTGTTGTGTTACATGTTTGCGTGCTGTGTTATTGTGTGTCCTTAGCTGTGAAGTCTGTGATGTGCTGGTTTAATGTGCGTGGCGGTGTTTGTGTGGTTGTGTGTGTGTTTCCTGTGTGTTTCGTTCTTTCTGTGTTGTGACTGTTGTGTATGTGATGTGTGCAGTTTGGGTACTTTGTTGTCTGTAGTGTGTGTTCTGTGTGTCTTTGTGGAGTGCTGTGTGACTGGTGCGGTTGTGGGTGGTTCTGTGTTGGGTGTTGTGCGCTTGGAGTGTGTCTTTGTGTGTTGTATGTTTGGCGTCTTTTGTGTAGCGTGTTGTGTTCGTGGTTGGGAATGTTATGTGGTCTGTGAATAGTTTTCTGTTTCATGTTTCATGTGTGATGTGACCGCACGTGCGTTGCGTGATGTACCACGTACTGTTCTCAGTTGCATGTGTGTGTTGTGTGTATTCTTATCTGTTTTGTGTATTGTGTGTGTGTTGTTCTGTGTATTTTATGTGTTGTGTGGGATATTGTGTGTTGTGTCTGATATGCTGTTTGCTTTGCATTGTGTGTTCTGTGAGGCTCTGTGTGCTGAAAGTTTCATGTGTGTTTTGTGTGATGTGTGTAGTGTGTGAAATGTGTGTTCCATAAATTTCGTGATCTTTCTGTTGTGGTTTGTGTATTTTTCGCACGTCGTTTGGCATCTCGTGTGTGGGGTGAGTTCTGCATGTGTGATTGTGATTTTTGTGTGGTTGTGTGGGCGTTTGCTTGTTACGCGTGTGATGTGAAATGTGTTGTCTGTGTGTGGTTGTGCTTGTTTAGCATGCCCCATTGTGTGTGCTGTGTGTACTCCGAAATGGGATTCATGTGTGTTGTGAGCAATTATGAGCTTTGATGTGTCTGGCGTGTGCCTTGTGGCTTGTGTTGTTACAATTTGGGTTTCGTGTGTGTGCGTTTTGCACAGTGCAGCCCGTGCCTGGATATGAGTGTGCGTTGTCTGCGCGTGAATGTGTGTGTGGTTTGTAGTGTGTGAAATGTGCGCTATGGGGGTTTTTGTTGGTTGCGTGTTTCCCGTGTGGTTTTGTATTTGGTGCAAGTGTTTTGCGTGTGTGATGGTGATCTGTGTTCGTCTGTGTTTGAGGGTCGTGTGTTTGTTCGGTTGAGTTAAGTGTGTGACCTGAGATGTGTTGTCTGTGTGTGATTGTGGTTGTGTAGTGTGCCTCATTGTGTGTGTTGCGTGTACTAATTGAACTGTGGTTTGTGTGAGTTGTGTGCTTTTATGTCCTGTGGTGTTTGTGGTGTATGTTGTTGTCTATGTTGCGCTGTGTGCATGTTTAGAGGTTCTGTATGTTCTCTATGTACGTGTTTGTGGGTGTTTACTTGCGTGTGTCGTGGTTGTTCCTTGAGCATGTGTTGTGTGTGGCTTTTTGTGTGTTATGCAGTGGCCGCATTGTTGTGCGCGTGCGTGTTGCATTGTTAATGCGGGGTGTTGTGTGTGTCATGAGTTGTGATGTTAATTTCTGTGTGCGATGTTTGTGTGTGTTGTGTGATGAGGTTCTGTTGATCTGTGTTTTGTGTTTGTGTTGAGTGTATTCTCTGTGTGTTGCCTATTGTGCGTGTGTGCGTGTGTTGCGTGGTCTGTGTGTTTTGCAAGTTGTGTGAGATTGTGTGTCATGAATGATGTGCTTCGTGTATATGTTGTGTGTTTGGCATTGCACATTCTGTGAGGCTCTGTGTGCTGTATGTATTATTTGTGTTTGCAGTGATGTGTGTAGTTTGTGAAATGTGTGTTGCATAAATTCGGAGTTCTTTTTGTTGTGGTTTGTGTGTGTTTTGCACGTGGGTTTGTATGTGTTGTGGGGGTGGTGTGCGTTTTGCATGTGTGATTGTGATCTGTGTGCGGTTGTGTTTGACACGTGGTGAGTGTGGTTGGCTGTTTTGAGTAATGAGTGTGATATGTGAGGTGTGTACTCTGTGGGGTCATGGATGGTCAGTGAGCCTCACTGTGTGTGTTGTGTTTACTCTGAGGACCGTGGTTCATGTGTATTGTGTGCAGTTATGTTCTCGGTGTGTGGGGGTTTTGATGTTTAGTGTGATGTGCTGTTTGTGTGTTGAGAGGCTTCTGCATTCAAGCGCACTGAAGAGAGCCTCTAGTGATTGTCCATTTTCTCCACAGGTTTGTTATCCTCCGGGAGGGCCTTGATTACTGAGGGCGCTCAAAGAGGACGTCCCTTTAATAGCCATGCCCTGAAGATGCCTTTGTAGTAATGTGTCAGGAACTGCTGCAGGAGAGCCTTATGCCAGACTTTGCTGAGGAAACAATCCACCGTGCACCGAGGAGACCCTCCCCGAGAGAATACTAGGCTGCTTTCGCCTTGCATGCAGTTTGCTCCTATGTGATATGGGAAACAGTGAACATTTGCAGTAAGAAGGCGGTCTTCTCTGTACACCCTCTATCTCAAAGACGTAAGTGGGCTTCGAATAGGCCTTAGCACGAGCCACACGGAAGTCACAGAAGAAGACGCTCTGAAATAACAGCAGTGGAGGCAAGTCGGCTTTGGATTCAGCTTGCGTGGGTGAAAGAAAGCAGTGCGCGATGCCCCATTCAAGGAATCATCGAAGTCGTTGCAGTGGATGCTGAAAGTGAGCTTGCAACGTGCTTTCCGTGTCTGTCCTGTGTGCCTGCACTCTGAGCGCCTGAGTGAGGTCTGCTGTGTGGAGCTCTCTTTCGCTGAGCGGTGGACTCTCGCTTGTGTGGCCATTAACGTGAGGCCTTGCTGAGGAAGCCTGGCTGTCAGAAGAATGCCCGCATACAATGAATCCAGCTTGGAAGTTTAAAAAGCCGCTTTTTTTCGGCTACTACCTGGCTGCTTCCGAGAGGCCCAGGTTGGTCTGTGGGGGTGTGTAAGCCGGACTGACTGTGTGTAAGCCACAGTCTGAGCTTTGAAAAAAAGAGGTGCACATTGGCTTTAGTCCCTCAGCATCACGTCAGCAAGAGGTGTGTGCAAGCTTCCCCAAAGCCTGGTGGCGAATGGGCGCTAAGCGTCAGAGCTGTTGTCCTGCAGAGAAGGCTCTGAGGCTGTCTCTGTGCAAGTGACATATCCAGACTGACAGCTAAACACACTGCTGTGTCAAGGCGAGCTTCTCATGTCTACTTGTACTCCCAGACACAAGGGTACTGTGAAGCGGTCTTCTGCCCAGCCTCAGGGGAAGAGGCAGAGCAAGTTGCTTTCTGCACAGCACTGGAAGCGGGACGGATGGGCGTTCTGTTCAACACGTGAAAAGCAGGCAGCACCAGAAGCCTCTGTCAAGTAAGCTCCTCTGTATGGCTAGTGAAGCTTAATTCAAACCTGCAATGGAAATTGTTCTGGGGTAACTGAGCTCTAACTCCACGATCTAACACTTTCAGTTACTTTCTCCTAACTCATACAGAGTGGAACGGCCAAACGTAGGTGTGCATGGTGTCCTCTCTGGATGCACCTTAAGTCCGAGAGACACGTGTGCTGTGAATAGGACTTGCAAGTACGTTTAAGGGAAGATGCCGTTGGGACTCCTTCAGCTGATCATCCGTTCCTCAGAACAAAGCTCTTCTCTGGGCCAGAACTCCATCAGCCTGAACTAACCACGTGCAGCCCAGCTCTCTCTTTGTGAGCTGCAGGGAGAAAGAATCCTTTGCTATGATTCTAAAGCTAAATGCTTTAGGGCAGTCCTAAGACTTCTGCATTCAAGCACACTGAGGCCAAGCCTTCCGTGCGTGGCTGTTTTGTCCACAGGTTTGGAATCATACGGGAGGTCCTTGTTTCCTGGGGGTGCTAGAAGAGGACGCACAGAACCGGAGTGTCCTGGGGAGTAAAAGCTATGCCCTGAAGATGTCCTTGTAGTAAAGTGTCAGAAACTGCTGCAGAAGAGCCTTATGCCAAACTCTGCTGGGGAAACAATCCACCGTGCACTGAGGAGACCCTCCCTGAGAGAATACTACGCTGATTTCCCCTTGCATGCAACTTGCTCCTATGTGATATAGGAAACTTAGTCAACATTGCAGTAGAAGGCTATGTACACTTGATCTCTTTTGTGCTTTTCGGGTTTGTTGTGTGTGCAGTGTGCGGTACGTGTTGTTGGTATATGGTAGGGAGTGGTTTGTGGTGCTTTTCTGTGATTCTGTGTGCATTCTCTGTTGTGATACGCTGTGTGTGCTGTGTTCTTGTGTGTTTGGCGTTGTGCTGTCTTTGGTCTGTGGGTCTCGCTTGTTTCGTCTGTGTTGTGTGTTGTCCGTGTTGTGTGTATTTTGTACGTAATATGTGCGGTACAGGTTCCTTACTGCTTGATGAGTACGCGGTTCTGTGTATTTTTCACTGGGGGTGTGTGTGTGTCATGTGTGATGCTGTTATTTGTGAGTTGTGTTGTGTGTGTTGAGTGGTTCTTTGTGTATTGTATGTTTTGCCTTTTTTTGATGAGTTATCTGTTGGCGGTTGTGTATGTTGTGTGTTTGGTGTGTGGCTTCCAGTCTAATGTTTAGTGTGAAATGGGTCTGGTCTTTCCTTGGTCTGTTGTGTTATGTACTGTGTTCTGGGTTGTGTGAGTGCCGTCCATATGCTTGCTGTGTGTTACATACTGGGTAGATGTCGGTTGGTCTGTGTAGTTTGAGCGTTGTGTGTGACGTTGATTTAGCGTTGTGTCAGACGTGTTGTGTGCATGTGCTTGTTGCGTGTGTGTTTGTGGGTTTTGGTTCGTGCTGTCTGCGTGTGGGCCTGTGCGTGCTGTGTGTTGTATGCTTGTGGTTGTGTGTGCTGTGTGTAGTGCATTATATGTGTGTTGCATGTGTTTTCATCAGTTGTGGATTTATTTCTATGTGTTGTGTCAGCTTTTTGTGTATGATTGTGATGTGTGTGCTGTGTTAGAGAGCTTGTGTGTGTGTGTGTGTGGCTGTTTGAGTTACGCACACGATGTGAGATGCGTTGACTGTGTGTGGTTGTGCTTGTCTAGTATGTCTCTTGGTGTGCGCAGTACGTAGTCTGTGAACGTTTTTCGTGTGTATTGTGAGCAGTTATGTGCCTTGAAGGGTGTGTGGTGTGTGTATTGCGACTACTGTGCTGCTCATTTCTGTGTTGCGTGTGTGTTCTGCGTTGTTCTCCTGTGTGAGGCTGTACGTGTGGTGTGTCTGTGCGTGGTTGTGTGTGTAGTGTGTGAAATGTGTGCCATTTGCCTTCTTTGTTGATTATGTGCGTTTTGCCTAAGGATTTGTGAGTTTTGTGTGTTTTGTGTGTGTGACTGTGATTTGTGTGTGGTTGTGTTTCAGTGGTTGAGTGTGTGTTGTTTGTCATGTATGTGATGTGAGATGTGTTGTCTGTGTGTGGTTGTGCTTGTTTAGCGTGCCTCGTTGCGTGTGCTGCACATACTCTCCCAAATGTGATTTTTGTGTTCTATGAGAAACATGTGCTTTGTTGTGTCTGGTGTGTGCCCTGTGACTGTTGTTTTGTTACTTTCCGCGTTTCTTGTGTGTGTGTGTGCGCATTGCGTGGCGGTGCCCGTGTGTGTATATGTGTGTGGGGTGTCTGTGTGCAGTGGTGTGTGGAGTGCTTGGTGTGTGAACTGCGTGCGTTTATTTTTTGGTTGTGAGTTTGGGGTGTGGTTTTGCATGTGTTGTGCGTGTTTTGCGAGTGTGATTGTGATACGTGTTTGAAAGTTTGTGTGTGTGATTGGTTGTTATGTGTGTGAGGTGAGATGTGTTATCTGTATGTGGTTTTGCTTGTGTAGTGTGCCTCATTTTGTGTGTGTGGTGTGTACATGGTTAAATGTGGTTTGTGAGGGTTGGGAGCCCTTATGTCCTGTGATGTTTGTGGGGTATGTTGTTTCATACGTTGTGCTGTTTGCGTGTTGAGTTGGGTGTGTTCTCCATATCTTTGTGTTTGTGGGTGTTTACTTGTGTTTGCTGTGGTTATTCCTTGAGTGTGTGTTGTGTGTGGCTTTATGTGTGGTAGGTAGTGGTTACGTCGGTCTGTGTGCCCTGACGTTAATGCAGGGTGTTGTGTGTGCTTTGAGTTGTGATGTTTAATTTGTGTGTGATGCTTGTGTGTGTCGCACGACGTATTTTTCTGCGATTTGTGTATTATTTTGTGTGTTGTGGTGATGTACTGATGTGTTTGTTTTAATGTGTGTGTCGTGTGTGCTATGTTTGTGTCGTGCATCCTTTTTGTGATGTTTTGTGTTTGTTGAGTTTTGTGTCATGTGTGAAGTACATTGTCTTTTGTGCATACGGTAGGGCGTGTTCTGTGGTGTTGGTTGTGTGATCGTGTGTGTATTCTGTGTTGTGTTACATGTTTGCGTGCTGTGTTATTGTGTGTCCTTAGCTGTGAAGTCTGTGATGTGCTGGTTTAATGTGCGTGGCGGTGTTTGTGTGGTTGTGTGTGTGTTTCCTGTGTGTTTCGTTCTTTCTGTGTTGTGACTGTTGTGTATGTGATGTGTGCAGTTTGGGTACTTTGTTGTCTGTAGTGTGTGTTCTGTGTGTCTTTGTGGAGTGCTGTGTGACTGGTGCGGTTGTGGGTGGTTCTGTGTTGGGTGTTGTGCGCTTGGAGTGTGTCTTTGTGTGTTGTATGTTTGGCGTCTTTTGTGTAGCGTGTTGTGTTCGTGGTTGGGAATGTTATGTGGTCTGTGAATAGTTTTCTGTTTCATGTTTCATGTGTGATGTGACCGCACGTGCGTTGCGTGATGTACCACGTACTGTTCTCAGTTGCATGTGTGTGTTGTGTGTATTCTTATCTGTTTTGTGTATTGTGTGTGTGTTGTTTGTTCTGTGTATTTTATGTGTTGTGTGGGATATTGTGTGTTGTGTCTGATATGCTGTTTGCTTTGCATTGTGTGTTCTGTGAGGCTCTGTGTGCTGAAAGTTTCATGTGTGTTTTGTGTGATGTGTGTAGTGTGTGAAATGTGTGTTCCATAAATTTCGTGATCTTTCTGTTGTGGTTTGTGTATTTTTCGCACGTCGTTTGGCATCTCTTGTGTGTGGGGTGAGTTCTGCATGTGTGATTGTGATTTTTGTGTGGTTGTGTGGGCGTTTGCTTGTTACGCGTGTGATGTGAAATGTGTTGTCTGTGTGTGGTTGTGCTTGTTTAGCATGCCCCATTGTGTGTGCTGTGTGTACTCCGAAATGGGATTCATGTGTGTTGTGAGCAATTATGAGCTTTGATGTGTCTGGCGTGTGCCTTGTGGCTTGTGTTGTTACAATTTGGGTTTCGTGTGTGTGCGTTTTGCACAGTGCAGCCCGTGCCTGGATATGAGTGTGCGTTGTCTGCGCGTGAATGTGTGTGTGGTTTGTAGTGTGTGAAATGTGCGCTATGGGGGTTTTTGTTGGTTGCGTGTTTCCCGTGTGGTTTTGTATTTGGTGCAAGTGTTTTGCGTGTGTGATGGTGATCTGTGTTCGTCTGTGTTTGAGGGTCGTGTGTTTGTTCGGTTGAGTTAAGTGTGTGACCTGAGATGTGTTGTCTGTGTGTGATTGTGGTTGTGTAGTGTGCCTCATTGTGTGTGTTGCGTGTACTAATTGAACTGTGGTTTGTGTGAGTTGTGTGCTTTTATGTCCTGTGGTGTTTGTGGTGTATGTTGTTGTCTATGTTGCGCTGTGTGCATGTTTAGAGGTTCTGTATGTTCTCTATGTACGTGTTTGTGGGTGTTTACTTGCGTGTGTCGTGGTTGTTCCTTGAGCATGTGTTGTGTGTGGCTTTTTGTGTGTTATGCAGTGGCCGCATTGTTGTGCGCGTGCGTGTTGCATTGTTAATGCGGGGTGTTGTGTGTGTCATGAGTTGTGATGTTAATTTCTGTGTGCGATGTTTGTGTGTGTTGTGTGATGAGGTTCTGTTGATCTGTGTTTTGTGTTTGTGTTGAGTGTATTCTCTGTGTGTTGCCTATTGTGCGTGTGTGCGTGTGTTGCGTGGTCTGTGTGTTTTGCAAGTTGTGTGAGATTGTGTGTCATGAATGATGTGCTTCGTGTATATGTTGTGTGTTTGGCATTGCACATTCTGTGAGGCTCTGTGTGCTGTATGTATTATTTGTGTTTGCAGTGATGTGTGTAGTTTGTGAAATGTGTGTTGCATAAATTCGGAGTTCTTTTTGTTGTGGTTTGTGTGTGTTTTGCACGTGGGTTTGTATGTGTTGTGGGGGTGGTGTGCGTTTTGCATGTGTGATTGTGATCTGTGTGCGGTTGTGTTTGACACGTGGTGAGTGTGGTTGGCTGTTTTGAGTAATGAGTGTGATATGTGAGGTGTGTACTCTGTGGGGTCATGGATGGTCAGTGAGCCTCACTGTGTGTGTTGTGTTTACTCTGAGGACCGTGGTTCATGTGTATTGTGTGCAGTTATGTTCTCGGTGTGTGGGGGTTTTGATGTTTAGTGTGATGTGCTGTTTGTGTGTTGAGAGGCTTCTGCATTCAAGCGCACTGAAGAGAGCCTCTAGTGATTGTCCATTTTCTCCACAGGTTTGTTATCCTCCGGGAGGGCCTTGATTACTGAGGGCGCTCAAAGAGGACGTCCCTTTAATAGCCATGCCCTGAAGATGCCTTTGTAGTAATGTGTCAGGAACTGCTGCAGGAGAGCCTTATGCCAGACTTTGCTGAGGAAACAATCCACCGTGCACCGAGGAGACCCTCCCCGAGAGAATACTAGGCTGCTTTCGCCTTGCATGCAGTTTGCTCCTATGTGATATGGGAAACAGTGAACATTTGCAGTAAGAAGGCGGTCTTCTCTGTACACCCTCTATCTCAAAGACGTAAGTGGGCTTCGAATAGGCCTTAGCACGAGCCACACGGAAGTCACAGAAGAAGACGCTCTGAAATAACAGCAGTGGAGGCAAGTCGGCTTTGGATTCAGCTTGCGTGGGTGAAAGAAAGCAGTGCGCGATGCCCCATTCAAGGAATCATCGAAGTCGTTGCAGTGGATGCTGAAAGTGAGCTTGCAACGTGCTTTCCGTGTCTGTCCTGTGTGCCTGCACTCTGAGCGCCTGAGTGAGGTCTGCTGTGTGGAGCTCTCTTTCGCTGAGCGGTGGACTCTCGCTTGTGTGGCCATTAACGTGAGGCCTTGCTGAGGAAGCCTGGCTGTCAGAAGAATGCCCGCATACAATGAATCCAGCTTGGAAGTTTAAAAAGCCGCTTTTTTTCGGCTACTACCTGGCTGCTTCCGAGAGGCCCAGGTTGGTCTGTGGGGGTGTGTAAGCCGGGCTGACTGTGTGTAAGCCACAGTCTGAGCTTTGAAAAAAAGAGGTGCACATTGGCTTTAGTCCCTCAGCATCACGTCAGCAAGAGGTGTGTGCAAGCTTCCCCAAAGCCTGGTGGCGAATGGGCGCTAAGCGTCAGAGCTGTTGTCCTGCAGAGAAGGCTCTGAGGCTGTCTCTGTGCAAGTGACATATCCAGACTGACAGCTAAACACACTGCTGTGTCAAGGCGAGCTTCTCATGTCTACTTGTACTCCCAGACACAAGGGTACTGTGAAGCGGTCTTCTGCCCAGCCTCAGGGGAAGAGGCAGAGCAAGTTGCTTTCTGCACAGCACTGGAAGCGGGACGGATGGGCGTTCTGTTCAACACGTGAAAAGCAGGCAGCACCAGAAGCCTCTGTCAAGTAAGCTCCTCTGTATGGCTAGTGAAGCTTAATTCAAACCTGCAATGGAAATTGTTCTGGGGTAACTGAGCTCTAACTCCACGATCTAACACTTTCAGTTACTTTCTCCTAACTCATACAGAGTGGAACGGCCAAACGTAGGTGTGCATGGTGTCCTCTCTGGATGCACCTTAAGTCCGAGAGACACGTGTGCTGTGAATAGGACTTGCAAGTACGTTTAAGGGAAGATGCCGTTGGGACTCCTTCAGCTGATCATCCGTTCCTCAGAACAAAGCTCTTCTCTGGGCCAGAACTCCATCAGCCTGAACTAACCACGTGCAGCCCAGCTCTCTCTTTGTGAGCTGCAGGGAGAAAGAATCCTTTGCTATGATTCTAAAGCTAAATGCTTTAGGGCAGTCCTAAGACTTCTGCATTCAAGCACACTGAGGCCAAGCCTTCCGTGCGTGGCTGTTTTGTCCACAGGTTTGGAATCATACGGGAGGTCCTTGTTTCCTGGGGGTGCTAGAAGAGGACGCACAGAACCGGAGTGTCCTGGGGAGTAAAAGCTATGCCCTGAAGATGTCCTTGTAGTAAAGTGTCAGAAACTGCTGCAGAAGAGCCTTATGCCAAACTCTGCTGGGGAAACAATCCACCGTGCACTGAGGAGACCCTCCCTGAGAGAATACTACGCTGATTTCCCCTTGCATGCAACTTGCTCCTATGTGATATAGGAAACTTAGTCAACATTGCAGTAGAAGGCTATGTACACTTGATCTCTTTTGTGCTTTTCGGGTTTGTTGTGTGTGCAGTGTGCGGTACGTGTTGTTGGTATATGGTAGGGAGTGGTTTGTGGTGCTTTTCTGTGATTCTGTGTGCATTCTCTGTTGTGATACGCTGTGTGTGCTGTGTTCTTGTGTGTTTGGCGTTGTGCTGTCTTTGGTCTGTGGGTCTCGCTTGTTTCGTCTGTGTTGTGTGTTGTCCGTGTTGTGTGTATTTTGTACGTAATATGTGCGGTACAGGTTCCTTACTGCTTGATGAGTACGCGGTTCTGTGTATTTTTCACTGGGGGTGTGTGTGTGTCATGTGTGATGCTGTTATTTGTGAGTTGTGTTGTGTGTGTTGAGTGGTTCTTTGTGTATTGTATGTTTTGCCTTTTTTTGATGAGTTATCTGTTGGCGGTTGTGTATGTTGTGTGTTTGGTGTGTGGCTTCCAGTCTAATGTTTAGTGTGAAATGGGTCTGGTCTTTCCTTGGTCTGTTGTGTTATGTACTGTGTTCTGGGTTGTGTGAGTGCCGTCCATATGCTTGCTGTGTGTTACATACTGGGTAGATGTCGGTTGGTCTGTGTAGTTTGAGCGTTGTGTGTGACGTTGATTTAGCGTTGTGTCAGACGTGTTGTGTGCATGTGCTTGTTGCGTGTGTGTTTGTGGGTTTTGGTTCGTGCTGTCTGCGTGTGGGCCTGTGCGTGCTGTGTGTTGTATGCTTGTGGTTGTGTGTGCTGTGTGTAGTGCATTATATGTGTGTTGCATGTGTTTTCATCAGTTGTGGATTTATTTCTATGTGTTGTGTCAGCTTTTTGTGTATGATTGTGATGTGTGTGCTGTGTTAGAGAGCTTGTGTGTGTGTGTGTGTGGCTGTTTGAGTTACGCACACGATGTGAGATGCGTTGACTGTGTGTGGTTGTGCTTGTCTAGTATGTCTCTTGGTGTGCGCAGTACGTAGTCTGTGAACGTTTTTCGTGTGTATTGTGAGCAGTTATGTGCCTTGAAGGGTGTGTGGTGTGTGTATTGCGACTACTGTGCTGCTCATTTCTGTGTTGCGTGTGTGTTCTGCGTTGTTCTCCTGTGTGAGGCTGTACGTGTGGTGTGTCTGTGCGTGGTTGTGTGTGTAGTGTGTGAAATGTGTGCCATTTGCCTTCTTTGTTGATTATGTGCGTTTTGCCTAAGGATTTGTGAGTTTTGTGTGTTTTGTGTGTGTGACTGTGATTTGTGTGTGGTTGTGTTTCAGTGGTTGAGTGTGTGTTGTTTGTCATGTATGTGATGTGAGATGTGTTGTCTGTGTGTGGTTGTGCTTGTTTAGCGTGCCTCGTTGCGTGTGCTGCACATACTCTCCCAAATGTGATTTTTGTGTTCTATGAGAAACATGTGCTTTGTTGTGTCTGGTGTGTGCCCTGTGACTGTTGTTTTGTTACTTTCCGCGTTTCTTGTGTGTGTGTGTGCGCATTGCGTGGCGGTGCCCGTGTGTGTATATGTGTGTGGGGTGTCTGTGTGCAGTGGTGTGTGGAGTGCTTGGTGTGTGAACTGCGTGCGTTTATTTTTTGGTTGTGAGTTTGGGGTGTGGTTTTGCATGTGTTGTGCGTGTTTTGCGAGTGTGATTGTGATACGTGTTTGAAAGTTTGTGTGTGTGATTGGTTGTTATGTGTGTGAGGTGAGATGTGTTATCTGTATGTGGTTTTGCTTGTGTAGTGTGCCTCATTTTGTGTGTGTGGTGTGTACATGGTTAAATGTGGTTTGTGAGGGTTGGGAGCCCTTATGTCCTGTGATGTTTGTGGGGTATGTTGTTTCATACGTTGTGCTGTTTGCGTGTTGAGTTGGGTGTGTTCTCCATATCTTTGTGTTTGTGGGTGTTTACTTGTGTTTGCTGTGGTTATTCCTTGAGTGTGTGTTGTGTGTGGCTTTATGTGTGGTAGGTAGTGGTTACGTCGGTCTGTGTGCCCTGACGTTAATGCAGGGTGTTGTGTGTGCTTTGAGTTGTGATGTTTAATTTGTGTGTGATGCTTGTGTGTGTCGCACGACGTATTTTTCTGCGATTTGTGTATTATTTTGTGTGTTGTGGTGATGTACTGATGTGTTTGTTTTAATGTGTGTGTCGTGTGTGCTATGTTTGTGTCGTGCATCCTTTTTGTGATGTTTTGTGTTTGTTGAGTTTTGTGTCATGTGTGAAGTACATTGTCTTTTGTGCATACGGTAGGGCGTGTTCTGTGGTGTTGGTTGTGTGATCGTGTGTGTATTCTGTGTTGTGTTACATGTTTGCGTGCTGTGTTATTGTGTGTCCTTAGCTGTGAAGTCTGTGATGTGCTGGTTTAATGTGCGTGGCGGTGTTTGTGTGGTTGTGTGTGTGTTTCCTGTGTGTTTCGTTCTTTCTGTGTTGTGACTGTTGTGTATGTGATGTGTGCAGTTTGGGTACTTTGTTGTCTGTAGTGTGTGTTCTGTGTGTCTTTGTGGAGTGCTGTGTGACTGGTGCGGTTGTGGGTGGTTCTGTGTTGGGTGTTGTGCGCTTGGAGTGTGTCTTTGTGTGTTGTATGTTTGGCGTCTTTTGTGTAGCGTGTTGTGTTCGTGGTTGGGAATGTTATGTGGTCTGTGAATAGTTTTCTGTTTCATGTTTCATGTGTGATGTGACCGCACGTGCGTTGCGTGATGTACCACGTACTGTTCTCAGTTGCATGTGTGTGTTGTGTGTATTCTTATCTGTTTTGTGTATTGTGTGTGTGTTGTTTGTTCTGTGTATTTTATGTGTTGTGTGGGATATTGTGTGTTGTGTCTGATATGCTGTTTGCTTTGCATTGTGTGTTCTGTGAGGCTCTGTGTGCTGAAAGTTTCATGTGTGTTTTGTGTGATGTGTGTAGTGTGTGAAATGTGTGTTCCATAAATTTCGTGATCTTTCTGTTGTGGTTTGTGTATTTTTCGCACGTCGTTTGGCATCTCTTGTGTGTGGGGTGAGTTCTGCATGTGTGATTGTGATTTTTGTGTGGTTGTGTGGGCGTTTGCTTGTTACGCGTGTGATGTGAAATGTGTTGTCTGTGTGTGGTTGTGCTTGTTTAGCATGCCCCATTGTGTGTGCTGTGTGTACTCCGAAATGGGATTCATGTGTGTTGTGAGCAATTATGAGCTTTGATGTGTCTGGCGTGTGCCTTGTGGCTTGTGTTGTTACAATTTGGGTTTCGTGTGTGTGCGTTTTGCACAGTGCAGCCCGTGCCTGGATATGAGTGTGCGTTGTCTGCGCGTGAATGTGTGTGTGGTTTGTAGTGTGTGAAATGTGCGCTATGGGGGTTTTTGTTGGTTGCGTGTTTCCCGTGTGGTTTTGTATTTGGTGCAAGTGTTTTGCGTGTGTGATGGTGATCTGTGTTCGTCTGTGTTTGAGGGTCGTGTGTTTGTTCGGTTGAGTTAAGTGTGTGACCTGAGATGTGTTGTCTGTGTGTGATTGTGGTTGTGTAGTGTGCCTCATTGTGTGTGTTGCGTGTACTAATTGAACTGTGGTTTGTGTGAGTTGTGTGCTTTTATGTCCTGTGGTGTTTGTGGTGTATGTTGTTGTCTATGTTGCGCTGTGTGCATGTTTAGAGGTTCTGTATGTTCTCTATGTACGTGTTTGTGGGTGTTTACTTGCGTGTGTCGTGGTTGTTCCTTGAGCATGTGTTGTGTGTGGCTTTTTGTGTGTTATGCAGTGGCCGCATTGTTGTGCGCGTGCGTGTTGCATTGTTAATGCGGGGTGTTGTGTGTGTCATGAGTTGTGATGTTAATTTCTGTGTGCGATGTTTGTGTGTGTTGTGTGATGAGGTTCTGTTGATCTGTGTTTTGTGTTTGTGTTGAGTGTATTCTCTGTGTGTTGCCTATTGTGCGTGTGTGCGTGTGTTGCGTGGTCTGTGTGTTTTGCAAGTTGTGTGAGATTGTGTGTCATGAATGATGTGCTTCGTGTATATGTTGTGTGTTTGGCATTGCACATTCTGTGAGGCTCTGTGTGCTGTATGTATTATTTGTGTTTGCAGTGATGTGTGTAGTTTGTGAAATGTGTGTTGCATAAATTCGGAGTTCTTTTTGTTGTGGTTTGTGTGTGTTTTGCACGTGGGTTTGTATGTGTTGTGGGGGTGGTGTGCGTTTTGCATGTGTGATTGTGATCTGTGTGCGGTTGTGTTTGACACGTGGTGAGTGTGGTTGGCTGTTTTGAGTAATGAGTGTGATATGTGAGGTGTGTACTCTGTGGGGTCATGGATGGTCAGTGAGCCTCACTGTGTGTGTTGTGTTTACTCTGAGGACCGTGGTTCATGTGTATTGTGTGCAGTTATGTTCTCGGTGTGTGGGGGTTTTGATGTTTAGTGTGATGTGCTGTTTGTGTGTTGAGAGGCTTCTGCATTCAAGCGCACTGAAGAGAGCCTCTAGTGATTGTCCATTTTCTCCACAGGTTTGTTATCCTCCGGGAGGGCCTTGATTACTGAGGGCGCTCAAAGAGGACGTCCCTTTAATAGCCATGCCCTGAAGATGCCTTTGTAGTAATGTGTCAGGAACTGCTGCAGGAGAGCCTTATGCCAGACTTTGCTGAGGAAACAATCCACCGTGCACCGAGGAGACCCTCCCCGAGAGAATACTAGGCTGCTTTCGCCTTGCATGCAGTTTGCTCCTATGTGATATGGGAAACAGTGAACATTTGCAGTAAGAAGGCGGTCTTCTCTGTACACCCTCTATCTCAAAGACGTAAGTGGGCTTCGAATAGGCCTTAGCACGAGCCACACGGAAGTCACAGAAGAAGACGCTCTGAAATAACAGCAGTGGAGGCAAGTCGGCTTTGGATTCAGCTTGCGTGGGTGAAAGAAAGCAGTGCGCGATGCCCCATTCAAGGAATCATCGAAGTCGTTGCAGTGGATGCTGAAAGTGAGCTTGCAACGTGCTTTCCGTGTCTGTCCTGTGTGCCTGCACTCTGAGCGCCTGAGTGAGGTCTGCTGTGTGGAGCTCTCTTTCGCTGAGCGGTGGACTCTCGCTTGTGTGGCCATTAACGTGAGGCCTTGCTGAGGAAGCCTGGCTGTCAGAAGAATGCCCGCATACAATGAATCCAGCTTGGAAGTTTAAAAAGCCGCTTTTTTTCGGCTACTACCTGGCTGCTTCCGAGAGGCCCAGGTTGGTCTGTGGGGGTGTGTAAGCCGGGCTGACTGTGTGTAAGCCACAGTCTGAGCTTTGAAAAAAAGAGGTGCACATTGGCTTTAGTCCCTCAGCATCACGTCAGCAAGAGGTGTGTGCAAGCTTCCCCAAAGCCTGGTGGCGAATGGGCGCTAAGCGTCAGAGCTGTTGTCCTGCAGAGAAGGCTCTGAGGCTGTCTCTGTGCAAGTGACATATCCAGACTGACAGCTAAACACACTGCTGTGTCAAGGCGAGCTTCTCATGTCTACTTGTACTCCCAGACACAAGGGTACTGTGAAGCGGTCTTCTGCCCAGCCTCAGGGGAAGAGGCAGAGCAAGTTGCTTTCTGCACAGCACTGGAAGCGGGACGGATGGGCGTTCTGTTCAACACGTGAAAAGCAGGCAGCACCAGAAGCCTCTGTCAAGTAAGCTCCTCTGTATGGCTAGTGAAGCTTAATTCAAACCTGCAATGGAAATTGTTCTGGGGTAACTGAGCTCTAACTCCACGATCTAACACTTTCAGTTACTTTCTCCTAACTCATACAGAGTGGAACGGCCAAACGTAGGTGTGCATGGTGTCCTCTCTGGATGCACCTTAAGTCCGAGAGACACGTGTGCTGTGAATAGGACTTGCAAGTACGTTTAAGGGAAGATGCCGTTGGGACTCCTTCAGCTGATCATCCGTTCCTCAGAACAAAGCTCTTCTCTGGGCCAGAACTCCATCAGCCTGAACTAACCACGTGCAGCCCAGCTCTCTCTTTGTGAGCTGCAGGGAGAAAGAATCCTTTGCTATGATTCTAAAGCTAAATGCTTTAGGGCAGTCCTAAGACTTCTGCATTCAAGCACACTGAGGCCAAGCCTTCCGTGCGTGGCTGTTTTGTCCACAGGTTTGGAATCATACGGGAGGTCCTTGTTTCCTGGGGGTGCTAGAAGAGGACGCACAGAACCGGAGTGTCCTGGGGAGTAAAAGCTATGCCCTGAAGATGTCCTTGTAGTAAAGTGTCAGAAACTGCTGCAGAAGAGCCTTATGCCAAACTCTGCTGGGGAAACAATCCACCGTGCACTGAGGAGACCCTCCCTGAGAGAATACTACGCTGATTTCCCCTTGCATGCAACTTGCTCCTATGTGATATAGGAAACTTAGTCAACATTGCAGTAGAAGGCTATGTACACTTGATCTCTTTTGTGCTTTTCGGGTTTGTTGTGTGTGCAGTGTGCGGTACGTGTTGTTGGTATATGGTAGGGAGTGGTTTGTGGTGCTTTTCTGTGATTCTGTGTGCATTCTCTGTTGTGATACGCTGTGTGTGCTGTGTTCTTGTGTGTTTGGCGTTGTGCTGTCTTTGGTCTGTGGGTCTCGCTTGTTTCGTCTGTGTTGTGTGTTGTCCGTGTTGTGTGTATTTTGTACGTAATATGTGCGGTACAGGTTCCTTACTGCTTGATGAGTACGCGGTTCTGTGTATTTTTCACTGGGGGTGTGTGTGTGTCATGTGTGATGCTGTTATTTGTGAGTTGTGTTGTGTGTGTTGAGTGGTTCTTTGTGTATTGTATGTTTTGCCTTTTTTTGATGAGTTATCTGTTGGCGGTTGTGTATGTTGTGTGTTTGGTGTGTGGCTTCCAGTCTAATGTTTAGTGTGAAATGGGTCTGGTCTTTCCTTGGTCTGTTGTGTTATGTACTGTGTTCTGGGTTGTGTGAGTGCCGTCCATATGCTTGCTGTGTGTTACATACTGGGTAGATGTCGGTTGGTCTGTGTAGTTTGAGCGTTGTGTGTGACGTTGATTTAGCGTTGTGTCAGACGTGTTGTGTGCATGTGCTTGTTGCGTGTGTGTTTGTGGGTTTTGGTTCGTGCTGTCTGCGTGTGGGCCTGTGCGTGCTGTGTGTTGTATGCTTGTGGTTGTGTGTGCTGTGTGTAGTGCATTATATGTGTGTTGCATGTGTTTTCATCAGTTGTGGATTTATTTCTATGTGTTGTGTCAGCTTTTTGTGTATGATTGTGATGTGTGTGCTGTGTTAGAGAGCTTGTGTGTGTGTGTGTGTGGCTGTTTGAGTTACGCACACGATGTGAGATGCGTTGACTGTGTGTGGTTGTGCTTGTCTAGTATGTCTCTTGGTGTGCGCAGTACGTAGTCTGTGAACGTTTTTCGTGTGTATTGTGAGCAGTTATGTGCCTTGAAGGGTGTGTGGTGTGTGTATTGCGACTACTGTGCTGCTCATTTCTGTGTTGCGTGTGTGTTCTGCGTTGTTCTCCTGTGTGAGGCTGTACGTGTGGTGTGTCTGTGCGTGGTTGTGTGTGTAGTGTGTGAAATGTGTGCCATTTGCCTTCTTTGTTGATTATGTGCGTTTTGCCTAAGGATTTGTGAGTTTTGTGTGTTTTGTGTGTGTGACTGTGATTTGTGTGTGGTTGTGTTTCAGTGGTTGAGTGTGTGTTGTTTGTCATGTATGTGATGTGAGATGTGTTGTCTGTGTGTGGTTGTGCTTGTTTAGCGTGCCTCGTTGCGTGTGCTGCACATACTCTCCCAAATGTGATTTTTGTGTTCTATGAGAAACATGTGCTTTGTTGTGTCTGGTGTGTGCCCTGTGACTGTTGTTTTGTTACTTTCCGCGTTTCTTGTGTGTGTGTGTGCGCATTGCGTGGCGGTGCCCGTGTGTGTATATGTGTGTGGGGTGTCTGTGTGCAGTGGTGTGTGGAGTGCTTGGTGTGTGAACTGCGTGCGTTTATTTTTTGGTTGTGAGTTTGGGGTGTGGTTTTGCATGTGTTGTGCGTGTTTTGCGTGTGTGATTGTGATACGTGTTTGAAAGTTTGTGTGTGTGATTGGTTGTTATGTGTGTGAGGTGAGATGTGTTATCTGTATGTGGTTTTGCTTGTGTAGTGTGCCTCATTTTGTGTGTGTGGTGTGTACATGGTTAAATGTGGTTTGTGAGGGTTGGGAGCCCTTATGTCCTGTGATGTTTGTGGGGTATGTTGTTTCATACGTTGTGCTGTTTGCGTGTTGAGTTGGGTGTGTTCTCCATATCTTTGTGTTTGTGGGTGTTTACTTGTGTTTGCTGTGGTTATTCCTTGAGTGTGTGTTGTGTGTGGCTTTATGTGTGGTAGGTAGTGGTTACGTCGGTCTGTGTGCCCTGACGTTAATGCAGGGTGTTGTGTGTGCTTTGAGTTGTGATGTTTAATTTGTGTGTGATGCTTGTGTGTGTCGCACGACGTATTTTTCTGCGATTTGTGTATTATTTTGTGTGTTGTGGTGATGTACTGATGTGTTTGTTTTAATGTGTGTGTCGTGTGTGCTATGTTTGTGTCGTGCATCCTTTTTGTGATGTTTTGTGTTTGTTGAGTTTTGTGTCATGTGTGAAGTACATTGTCTTTTGTGCATACGGTAGGGCGTGTTCTGTGGTGTTGGTTGTGTGATCGTGTGTGTATTCTGTGTTGTGTTACATGTTTGCGTGCTGTGTTATTGTGTGTCCTTAGCTGTGAAGTCTGTGATGTGCTGGTTTAATGTGCGTGGCGGTGTTTGTGTGGTTGTGTGTGTGTTTCCTGTGTGTTTCGTTCTTTCTGTGTTGTGACTGTTGTGTATGTGATGTGTGCAGTTTGGGTACTTTGTTGTCTGTAGTGTGTGTTCTGTGTGTCTTTGTGGAGTGCTGTGTGACTGGTGCGGTTGTGGGTGGTTCTGTGTTGGGTGTTGTGCGCTTGGAGTGTGTCTTTGTGTGTTGTATGTTTGGCGTCTTTTGTGTAGCGTGTTGTGTTCGTGGTTGGGAATGTTATGTGGTCTGTGAATAGTTTTCTGTTTCATGTTTCATGTGTGATGTGACCGCACGTGCGTTGCGTGATGTACCACGTACTGTTCTCAGTTGCATGTGTGTGTTGTGTGTATTCTTATCTGTTTTGTGTATTGTGTGTGTGTTGTTTGTTCTGTGTATTTTATGTGTTGTGTGGGATATTGTGTGTTGTGTCTGATATGCTGTTTGCTTTGCATTGTGTGTTCTGTGAGGCTCTGTGTGCTGAAAGTTTCATGTGTGTTTTGTGTGATGTGTGTAGTGTGTGAAATGTGTGTTCCATAAATTTCGTGATCTTTCTGTTGTGGTTTGTGTATTTTTCGCACGTCGTTTGGCATCTCTTGTGTGTGGGGTGAGTTCTGCATGTGTGATTGTGATTTTTGTGTGGTTGTGTGGGCGTTTGCTTGTTACGCGTGTGATGTGAAATGTGTTGTCTGTGTGTGGTTGTGCTTGTTTAGCATGCCCCATTGTGTGTGCTGTGTGTACTCCGAAATGGGATTCATGTGTGTTGTGAGCAATTATGAGCTTTGATGTGTCTGGCGTGTGCCTTGTGGCTTGTGTTGTTACAATTTGGGTTTCGTGTGTGTGCGTTTTGCACAGTGCAGCCCGTGCCTGGATATGAGTGTGCGTTGTCTGCGCGTGAATGTGTGTGTGGTTTGTAGTGTGTGAAATGTGCGCTATGGGGGTTTTTGTTGGTTGCGTGTTTCCCGTGTGGTTTTGTATTTGGTGCAAGTGTTTTGCGTGTGTGATGGTGATCTGTGTTCGTCTGTGTTTGAGGGTCGTGTGTTTGTTCGGTTGAGTTAAGTGTGTGACCTGAGATGTGTTGTCTGTGTGTGATTGTGGTTGTGTAGTGTGCCTCATTGTGTGTGTTGCGTGTACTAATTGAACTGTGGTTTGTGTGAGTTGTGTGCTTTTATGTCCTGTGGTGTTTGTGGTGTATGTTGTTGTCTATGTTGCGCTGTGTGCATGTTTAGAGGTTCTGTATGTTCTCTATGTACGTGTTTGTGGGTGTTTACTTGCGTGTGTCGTGGTTGTTCCTTGAGCATGTGTTGTGTGTGGCTTTTTGTGTGTTATGCAGTGGCCGCATTGTTGTGCGCGTGCGTGTTGCATTGTTAATGCGGGGTGTTGTGTGTGTCATGAGTTGTGATGTTAATTTCTGTGTGCGATGTTTGTGTGTGTTGTGTGATGAGGTTCTGTTGATCTGTGTTTTGTGTTTGTGTTGAGTGTATTCTCTGTGTGTTGCCTATTGTGCGTGTGTGCGTGTGTTGCGTGGTCTGTGTGTTTTGCAAGTTGTGTGAGATTGTGTGTCATGAATGATGTGCTTCGTGTATATGTTGTGTGTTTGGCATTGCACATTCTGTGAGGCTCTGTGTGCTGTATGTATTATTTGTGTTTGCAGTGATGTGTGTAGTTTGTGAAATGTGTGTTGCATAAATTCGGAGTTCTTTTTGTTGTGGTTTGTGTGTGTTTTGCACGTGGGTTTGTATGTGTTGTGGGGGTGGTGTGCGTTTTGCATGTGTGATTGTGATCTGTGTGCGGTTGTGTTTGACACGTGGTGAGTGTGGTTGGCTGTTTTGAGTAATGAGTGTGATATGTGAGGTGTGTACTCTGTGGGGTCATGGATGGTCAGTGAGCCTCACTGTGTGTGTTGTGTTTACTCTGAGGACCGTGGTTCATGTGTATTGTGTGCAGTTATGTTCTCGGTGTGTGGGGGTTTTGATGTTTAGTGTGATGTGCTGTTTGTGTGTTGAGAGGCTTCTGCATTCAAGCGCACTGAAGAGAGCCTCTAGTGATTGTCCATTTTCTCCACAGGTTTGTTATCCTCCGGGAGGGCCTTGATTACTGAGGGCGCTCAAAGAGGACGTCCCTTTAATAGCCATGCCCTGAAGATGCCTTTGTAGTAATGTGTCAGGAACTGCTGCAGGAGAGCCTTATGCCAGACTTTGCTGAGGAAACAATCCACCGTGCACCGAGGAGACCCTCCCCGAGAGAATACTAGGCTGCTTTCGCCTTGCATGCAGTTTGCTCCTATGTGATATGGGAAACAGTGAACATTTGCAGTAAGAAGGCGGTCTTCTCTGTACACCCTCTATCTCAAAGACGTAAGTGGGCTTCGAATAGGCCTTAGCACGAGCCACACGGAAGTCACAGAAGAAGACGCTCTGAAATAACAGCAGTGGAGGCAAGTCGGCTTTGGATTCAGCTTGCGTGGGTGAAAGAAAGCAGTGCGCGATGCCCCATTCAAGGAATCATCGAAGTCGTTGCAGTGGATGCTGAAAGTGAGCTTGCAACGTGCTTTCCGTGTCTGTCCTGTGTGCCTGCACTCTGAGCGCCTGAGTGAGGTCTGCTGTGTGGAGCTCTCTTTCGCTGAGCGGTGGACTCTCGCTTGTGTGGCCATTAACGTGAGGCCTTGCTGAGGAAGCCTGGCTGTCAGAAGAATGCCCGCATACAATGAATCCAGCTTGGAAGTTTAAAAAGCCGCTTTTTTTCGGCTACTACCTGGCTGCTTCCGAGAGGCCCAGGTTGGTCTGTGGGGGTGTGTAAGCCGGGCTGACTGTGTGTAAGCCACAGTCTGAGCTTTGAAAAAAAGAGGTGCACATTGGCTTTAGTCCCTCAGCATCACGTCAGCAAGAGGTGTGTGCAAGCTTCCCCAAAGCCTGGTGGCGAATGGGCGCTAAGCGTCAGAGCTGTTGTCCTGCAGAGAAGGCTCTGAGGCTGTCTCTGTGCAAGTGACATATCCAGACTGACAGCTAAACACACTGCTGTGTCAAGGCGAGCTTCTCATGTCTACTTGTACTCCCAGACACAAGGGTACTGTGAAGCGGTCTTCTGCCCAGCCTCAGGGGAAGAGGCAGAGCAAGTTGCTTTCTGCACAGCACTGGAAGCGGGACGGATGGGCGTTCTGTTCAACACGTGAAAAGCAGGCAGCACCAGAAGCCTCTGTCAAGTAAGCTCCTCTGTATGGCTAGTGAAGCTTAATTCAAACCTGCAATGGAAATTGTTCTGGGGTAACTGAGCTCTAACTCCACGATCTAACACTTTCAGTTACTTTCTCCTAACTCATACAGAGTGGAACGGCCAAACGTAGGTGTGCATGGTGTCCTCTCTGGATGCACCTTAAGTCCGAGAGACACGTGTGCTGTGAATAGGACTTGCAAGTACGTTTAAGGGAAGATGCCGTTGGGACTCCTTCAGCTGATCATCCGTTCCTCAGAACAAAGCTCTTCTCTGGGCCAGAACTCCATCAGCCTGAACTAACCACGTGCAGCCCAGCTCTCTCTTTGTGAGCTGCAGGGAGAAAGAATCCTTTGCTATGATTCTAAAGCTAAATGCTTTAGGGCAGTCCTAAGACTTCTGCATTCAAGCACACTGAGGCCAAGCCTTCCGTGCGTGGCTGTTTTGTCCACAGGTTTGGAATCATACGGGAGGTCCTTGTTTCCTGGGGGTGCTAGAAGAGGACGCACAGAACCGGAGTGTCCTGGGGAGTAAAAGCTATGCCCTGAAGATGTCCTTGTAGTAAAGTGTCAGAAACTGCTGCAGAAGAGCCTTATGCCAAACTCTGCTGGGGAAACAATCCACCGTGCACTGAGGAGACCCTCCCTGAGAGAATACTACGCTGATTTCCCCTTGCATGCAACTTGCTCCTATGTGATATAGGAAACTTAGTCAACATTGCAGTAGAAGGCTATGTACACTTGATCTCTTTTGTGCTTTTCGGGTTTGTTGTGTGTGCAGTGTGCGGTACGTGTTGTTGGTATATGGTAGGGAGTGGTTTGTGGTGCTTTTCTGTGATTCTGTGTGCATTCTCTGTTGTGATACGCTGTGTGTGCTGTGTTCTTGTGTGTTTGGCGTTGTGCTGTCTTTGGTCTGTGGGTCTCGCTTGTTTCGTCTGTGTTGTGTGTTGTCCGTGTTGTGTGTATTTTGTACGTAATATGTGCGGTACAGGTTCCTTACTGCTTGATGAGTACGCGGTTCTGTGTATTTTTCACTGGGGGTGTGTGTGTGTCATGTGTGATGCTGTTATTTGTGAGTTGTGTTGTGTGTGTTGAGTGGTTCTTTGTGTATTGTATGTTTTGCCTTTTTTTGATGAGTTATCTGTTGGCGGTTGTGTATGTTGTGTGTTTGGTGTGTGGCTTCCAGTCTAATGTTTAGTGTGAAATGGGTCTGGTCTTTCCTTGGTCTGTTGTGTTATGTACTGTGTTCTGGGTTGTGTGAGTGCCGTCCATATGCTTGCTGTGTGTTACATACTGGGTAGATGTCGGTTGGTCTGTGTAGTTTGAGCGTTGTGTGTGACGTTGATTTAGCGTTGTGTCAGACGTGTTGTGTGCATGTGCTTGTTGCGTGTGTGTTTGTGGGTTTTGGTTCGTGCTGTCTGCGTGTGGGCCTGTGCGTGCTGTGTGTTGTATGCTTGTGGTTGTGTGTGCTGTGTGTAGTGCATTATATGTGTGTTGCATGTGTTTTCATCAGTTGTGGATTTATTTCTATGTGTTGTGTCAGCTTTTTGTGTATGATTGTGATGTGTGTGCTGTGTTAGAGAGCTTGTGTGTGTGTGTGTGTGGCTGTTTGAGTTACGCACACGATGTGAGATGCGTTGACTGTGTGTGGTTGTGCTTGTCTAGTATGTCTCTTGGTGTGCGCAGTACGTAGTCTGTGAACGTTTTTCGTGTGTATTGTGAGCAGTTATGTGCCTTGAAGGGTGTGTGGTGTGTGTATTGCGACTACTGTGCTGCTCATTTCTGTGTTGCGTGTGTGTTCTGCGTTGTTCTCCTGTGTGAGGCTGTACGTGTGGTGTGTCTGTGCGTGGTTGTGTGTGTAGTGTGTGAAATGTGTGCCATTTGCCTTCTTTGTTGATTATGTGCGTTTTGCCTAAGGATTTGTGAGTTTTGTGTGTTTTGTGTGTGTGACTGTGATTTGTGTGTGGTTGTGTTTCAGTGGTTGAGTGTGTGTTGTTTGTCATGTATGTGATGTGAGATGTGTTGTCTGTGTGTGGTTGTGCTTGTTTAGCGTGCCTCGTTGCGTGTGCTGCACATACTCTCCCAAATGTGATTTTTGTGTTCTATGAGAAACATGTGCTTTGTTGTGTCTGGTGTGTGCCCTGTGACTGTTGTTTTGTTACTTTCCGCGTTTCTTGTGTGTGTGTGTGCGCATTGCGTGGCGGTGCCCGTGTGTGTATATGTGTGTGGGGTGTCTGTGTGCAGTGGTGTGTGGAGTGCTTGGTGTGTGAACTGCGTGCGTTTATTTTTTGGTTGTGAGTTTGGGGTGTGGTTTTGCATGTGTTGTGCGTGTTTTGCGAGTGTGATTGTGATACGTGTTTGAAAGTTTGTGTGTGTGATTGGTTGTTATGTGTGTGAGGTGAGATGTGTTATCTGTATGTGGTTTTGCTTGTGTAGTGTGCCTCATTTTGTGTGTGTGGTGTGTACATGGTTAAATGTGGTTTGTGAGGGTTGGGAGCCCTTATGTCCTGTGATGTTTGTGGGGTATGTTGTTTCATACGTTGTGCTGTTTGCGTGTTGAGTTGGGTGTGTTCTCCATATCTTTGTGTTTGTGGGTGTTTACTTGTGTTTGCTGTGGTTATTCCTTGAGTGTGTGTTGTGTGTGGCTTTATGTGTGGTAGGTAGTGGTTACGTCGGTCTGTGTGCCCTGACGTTAATGCAGGGTGTTGTGTGTGCTTTGAGTTGTGATGTTTAATTTGTGTGTGATGCTTGTGTGTGTCGCACGACGTATTTTTCTGCGATTTGTGTATTATTTTGTGTGTTGTGGTGATGTACTGATGTGTTTGTTTTAATGTGTGTGTCGTGTGTGCTATGTTTGTGTCGTGCATCCTTTTTGTGATGTTTTGTGTTTGTTGAGTTTTGTGTCATGTGTGAAGTACATTGTCTTTTGTGCATACGGTAGGGCGTGTTCTGTGGTGTTGGTTGTGTGATCGTGTGTGTATTCTGTGTTGTGTTACATGTTTGCGTGCTGTGTTATTGTGTGTCCTTAGCTGTGAAGTCTGTGATGTGCTGGTTTAATGTGCGTGGCGGTGTTTGTGTGGTTGTGTGTGTGTTTCCTGTGTGTTTCGTTCTTTCTGTGTTGTGACTGTTGTGTATGTGATGTGTGCAGTTTGGGTACTTTGTTGTCTGTAGTGTGTGTTCTGTGTGTCTTTGTGGAGTGCTGTGTGACTGGTGCGGTTGTGGGTGGTTCTGTGTTGGGTGTTGTGCGCTTGGAGTGTGTCTTTGTGTGTTGTATGTTTGGCGTCTTTTGTGTAGCGTGTTGTGTTCGTGGTTGGGAATGTTATGTGGTCTGTGAATAGTTTTCTGTTTCATGTTTCATGTGTGATGTGACCGCACGTGCGTTGCGTGATGTACCACGTACTGTTCTCAGTTGCATGTGTGTGTTGTGTGTATTCTTATCTGTTTTGTGTATTGTGTGTGTGTTGTTTGTTCTGTGTATTTTATGTGTTGTGTGGGATATTGTGTGTTGTGTCTGATATGCTGTTTGCTTTGCATTGTGTGTTCTGTGAGGCTCTGTGTGCTGAAAGTTTCATGTGTGTTTTGTGTGATGTGTGTAGTGTGTGAAATGTGTGTTCCATAAATTTCGTGATCTTTCTGTTGTGGTTTGTGTATTTTTCGCACGTCGTTTGGCATCTCTTGTGTGTGGGGTGAGTTCTGCATGTGTGATTGTGATTTTTGTGTGGTTGTGTGGGCGTTTGCTTGTTACGCGTGTGATGTGAAATGTGTTGTCTGTGTGTGGTTGTGCTTGTTTAGCATGCCCCATTGTGTGTGCTGTGTGTACTCCGAAATGGGATTCATGTGTGTTGTGAGCAATTATGAGCTTTGATGTGTCTGGCGTGTGCCTTGTGGCTTGTGTTGTTACAATTTGGGTTTCGTGTGTGTGCGTTTTGCACAGTGCAGCCCGTGCCTGGATATGAGTGTGCGTTGTCTGCGCGTGAATGTGTGTGTGGTTTGTAGTGTGTGAAATGTGCGCTATGGGGGTTTTTGTTGGTTGCGTGTTTCCCGTGTGGTTTTGTATTTGGTGCAAGTGTTTTGCGTGTGTGATGGTGATCTGTGTTCGTCTGTGTTTGAGGGTCGTGTGTTTGTTCGGTTGAGTTAAGTGTGTGACCTGAGATGTGTTGTCTGTGTGTGATTGTGGTTGTGTAGTGTGCCTCATTGTGTGTGTTGCGTGTACTAATTGAACTGTGGTTTGTGTGAGTTGTGTGCTTTTATGTCCTGTGGTGTTTGTGGTGTATGTTGTTGTCTATGTTGCGCTGTGTGCATGTTTAGAGGTTCTGTATGTTCTCTATGTACGTGTTTGTGGGTGTTTACTTGCGTGTGTCGTGGTTGTTCCTTGAGCATGTGTTGTGTGTGGCTTTTTGTGTGTTATGCAGTGGCCGCATTGTTGTGCGCGTGCGTGTTGCATTGTTAATGCGGGGTGTTGTGTGTGTCATGAGTTGTGATGTTAATTTCTGTGTGCGATGTTTGTGTGTGTTGTGTGATGAGGTTCTGTTGATCTGTGTTTTGTGTTTGTGTTGAGTGTATTCTCTGTGTGTTGCCTATTGTGCGTGTGTGCGTGTGTTGCGTGGTCTGTGTGTTTTGCAAGTTGTGTGAGATTGTGTGTCATGAATGATGTGCTTCGTGTATATGTTGTGTGTTTGGCATTGCACATTCTGTGAGGCTCTGTGTGCTGTATGTATTATTTGTGTTTGCAGTGATGTGTGTAGTTTGTGAAATGTGTGTTGCATAAATTCGGAGTTCTTTTTGTTGTGGTTTGTGTGTGTTTTGCACGTGGGTTTGTATGTGTTGTGGGGGTGGTGTGCGTTTTGCATGTGTGATTGTGATCTGTGTGCGGTTGTGTTTGACACGTGGTGAGTGTGGTTGGCTGTTTTGAGTAATGAGTGTGATATGTGAGGTGTGTACTCTGTGGGGTCATGGATGGTCAGTGAGCCTCACTGTGTGTGTTGTGTTTACTCTGAGGACCGTGGTTCATGTGTATTGTGTGCAGTTATGTTCTCGGTGTGTGGGGGTTTTGATGTTTAGTGTGATGTGCTGTTTGTGTGTTGAGAGGCTTCTGCATTCAAGCGCACTGAAGAGAGCCTCTAGTGATTGTCCATTTTCTCCACAGGTTTGTTATCCTCCGGGAGGGCCTTGATTACTGAGGGCGCTCAAAGAGGACGTCCCTTTAATAGCCATGCCCTGAAGATGCCTTTGTAGTAATGTGTCAGGAACTGCTGCAGGAGAGCCTTATGCCAGACTTTGCTGAGGAAACAATCCACCGTGCACCGAGGAGACCCTCCCCGAGAGAATACTAGGCTGCTTTCGCCTTGCATGCAGTTTGCTCCTATGTGATATGGGAAACAGTGAACATTTGCAGTAAGAAGGCGGTCTTCTCTGTACACCCTCTATCTCAAAGACGTAAGTGGGCTTCGAATAGGCCTTAGCACGAGCCACACGGAAGTCACAGAAGAAGACGCTCTGAAATAACAGCAGTGGAGGCAAGTCGGCTTTGGATTCAGCTTGCGTGGGTGAAAGAAAGCAGTGCGCGATGCCCCATTCAAGGAATCATCGAAGTCGTTGCAGTGGATGCTGAAAGTGAGCTTGCAACGTGCTTTCCGTGTCTGTCCTGTGTGCCTGCACTCTGAGCGCCTGAGTGAGGTCTGCTGTGTGGAGCTCTCTTTCGCTGAGCGGTGGACTCTCGCTTGTGTGGCCATTAACGTGAGGCCTTGCTGAGGAAGCCTGGCTGTCAGAAGAATGCCCGCATACAATGAATCCAGCTTGGAAGTTTAAAAAGCCGCTTTTTTTCGGCTACTACCTGGCTGCTTCCGAGAGGCCCAGGTTGGTCTGTGGGGGTGTGTAAGCCGGGCTGACTGTGTGTAAGCCACAGTCTGAGCTTTGAAAAAAAGAGGTGCACATTGGCTTTAGTCCCTCAGCATCACGTCAGCAAGAGGTGTGTGCAAGCTTCCCCAAAGCCTGGTGGCGAATGGGCGCTAAGCGTCAGAGCTGTTGTCCTGCAGAGAAGGCTCTGAGGCTGTCTCTGTGCAAGTGACATATCCAGACTGACAGCTAAACACACTGCTGTGTCAAGGCGAGCTTCTCATGTCTACTTGTACTCCCAGACACAAGGGTACTGTGAAGCGGTCTTCTGCCCAGCCTCAGGGGAAGAGGCAGAGCAAGTTGCTTTCTGCACAGCACTGGAAGCGGGACGGATGGGCGTTCTGTTCAACACGTGAAAAGCAGGCAGCACCAGAAGCCTCTGTCAAGTAAGCTCCTCTGTATGGCTAGTGAAGCTTAATTCAAACCTGCAATGGAAATTGTTCTGGGGTAACTGAGCTCTAACTCCACGATCTAACACTTTCAGTTACTTTCTCCTAACTCATACAGAGTGGAACGGCCAAACGTAGGTGTGCATGGTGTCCTCTCTGGATGCACCTTAAGTCCGAGAGACACGTGTGCTGTGAATAGGACTTGCAAGTACGTTTAAGGGAAGATGCCGTTGGGACTCCTTCAGCTGATCATCCGTTCCTCAGAACAAAGCTCTTCTCTGGGCCAGAACTCCATCAGCCTGAACTAACCACGTGCAGCCCAGCTCTCTCTTTGTGAGCTGCAGGGAGAAAGAATCCTTTGCTATGATTCTAAAGCTAAATGCTTTAGGGCAGTCCTAAGACTTCTGCATTCAAGCACACTGAGGCCAAGCCTTCCGTGCGTGGCTGTTTTGTCCACAGGTTTGGAATCATACGGGAGGTCCTTGTTTCCTGGGGGTGCTAGAAGAGGACGCACAGAACCGGAGTGTCCTGGGGAGTAAAAGCTATGCCCTGAAGATGTCCTTGTAGTAAAGTGTCAGAAACTGCTGCAGAAGAGCCTTATGCCAAACTCTGCTGGGGAAACAATCCACCGTGCACTGAGGAGACCCTCCCTGAGAGAATACTACGCTGATTTCCCCTTGCATGCAACTTGCTCCTATGTGATATAGGAAACTTAGTCAACATTGCAGTAGAAGGCTATGTACACTTGATCTCTTTTGTGCTTTTCGGGTTTGTTGTGTGTGCAGTGTGCGGTACGTGTTGTTGGTATATGGTAGGGAGTGGTTTGTGGTGCTTTTCTGTGATTCTGTGTGCATTCTCTGTTGTGATACGCTGTGTGTGCTGTGTTCTTGTGTGTTTGGCGTTGTGCTGTCTTTGGTCTGTGGGTCTCGCTTGTTTCGTCTGTGTTGTGTGTTGTCCGTGTTGTGTGTATTTTGTACGTAATATGTGCGGTACAGGTTCCTTACTGCTTGATGAGTACGCGGTTCTGTGTATTTTTCACTGGGGGTGTGTGTGTGTCATGTGTGATGCTGTTATTTGTGAGTTGTGTTGTGTGTGTTGAGTGGTTCTTTGTGTATTGTATGTTTTGCCTTTTTTTGATGAGTTATCTGTTGGCGGTTGTGTATGTTGTGTGTTTGGTGTGTGGCTTCCAGTCTAATGTTTAGTGTGAAATGGGTCTGGTCTTTCCTTGGTCTGTTGTGTTATGTACTGTGTTCTGGGTTGTGTGAGTGCCGTCCATATGCTTGCTGTGTGTTACATACTGGGTAGATGTCGGTTGGTCTGTGTAGTTTGAGCGTTGTGTGTGACGTTGATTTAGCGTTGTGTCAGACGTGTTGTGTGCATGTGCTTGTTGCGTGTGTGTTTGTGGGTTTTGGTTCGTGCTGTCTGCGTGTGGGCCTGTGCGTGCTGTGTGTTGTATGCTTGTGGTTGTGTGTGCTGTGTGTAGTGCATTATATGTGTGTTGCATGTGTTTTCATCAGTTGTGGATTTATTTCTATGTGTTGTGTCAGCTTTTTGTGTATGATTGTGATGTGTGTGCTGTGTTAGAGAGCTTGTGTGTGTGTGTGTGTGGCTGTTTGAGTTACGCACACGATGTGAGATGCGTTGACTGTGTGTGGTTGTGCTTGTCTAGTATGTCTCTTGGTGTGCGCAGTACGTAGTCTGTGAACGTTTTTCGTGTGTATTGTGAGCAGTTATGTGCCTTGAAGGGTGTGTGGTGTGTGTATTGCGACTACTGTGCTGCTCATTTCTGTGTTGCGTGTGTGTTCTGCGTTGTTCTCCTGTGTGAGGCTGTACGTGTGGTGTGTCTGTGCGTGGTTGTGTGTGTAGTGTGTGAAATGTGTGCCATTTGCCTTCTTTGTTGATTATGTGCGTTTTGCCTAAGGATTTGTGAGTTTTGTGTGTTTTGTGTGTGTGACTGTGATTTGTGTGTGGTTGTGTTTCAGTGGTTGAGTGTGTGTTGTTTGTCATGTATGTGATGTGAGATGTGTTGTCTGTGTGTGGTTGTGCTTGTTTAGCGTGCCTCGTTGCGTGTGCTGCACATACTCTCCCAAATGTGATTTTTGTGTTCTATGAGAAACATGTGCTTTGTTGTGTCTGGTGTGTGCCCTGTGACTGTTGTTTTGTTACTTTCCGCGTTTCTTGTGTGTGTGTGTGCGCATTGCGTGGCGGTGCCCGTGTGTGTATATGTGTGTGGGGTGTCTGTGTGCAGTGGTGTGTGGAGTGCTTGGTGTGTGAACTGCGTGCGTTTATTTTTTGGTTGTGAGTTTGGGGTGTGGTTTTGCATGTGTTGTGCGTGTTTTGCGAGTGTGATTGTGATACGTGTTTGAAAGTTTGTGTGTGTGATTGGTTGTTATGTGTGTGAGGTGAGATGTGTTATCTGTATGTGGTTTTGCTTGTGTAGTGTGCCTCATTTTGTGTGTGTGGTGTGTACATGGTTAAATGTGGTTTGTGAGGGTTGGGAGCCCTTATGTCCTGTGATGTTTGTGGGGTATGTTGTTTCATACGTTGTGCTGTTTGCGTGTTGAGTTGGGTGTGTTCTCCATATCTTTGTGTTTGTGGGTGTTTACTTGTGTTTGCTGTGGTTATTCCTTGAGTGTGTGTTGTGTGTGGCTTTATGTGTGGTAGGTAGTGGTTACGTCGGTCTGTGTGCCCTGACGTTAATGCAGGGTGTTGTGTGTGCTTTGAGTTGTGATGTTTAATTTGTGTGTGATGCTTGTGTGTGTCGCACGACGTATTTTTCTGCGATTTGTGTATTATTTTGTGTGTTGTGGTGATGTACTGATGTGTTTGTTTTAATGTGTGTGTCGTGTGTGCTATGTTTGTGTCGTGCATCCTTTTTGTGATGTTTTGTGTTTGTTGAGTTTTGTGTCATGTGTGAAGTACATTGTCTTTTGTGCATACGGTAGGGCGTGTTCTGTGGTGTTGGTTGTGTGATCGTGTGTGTATTCTGTGTTGTGTTACATGTTTGCGTGCTGTGTTATTGTGTGTCCTTAGCTGTGAAGTCTGTGATGTGCTGGTTTAATGTGCGTGGCGGTGTTTGTGTGGTTGTGTGTGTGTTTCCTGTGTGTTTCGTTCTTTCTGTGTTGTGACTGTTGTGTATGTGATGTGTGCAGTTTGGGTACTTTGTTGTCTGTAGTGTGTGTTCTGTGTGTCTTTGTGGAGTGCTGTGTGACTGGTGCGGTTGTGGGTGGTTCTGTGTTGGGTGTTGTGCGCTTGGAGTGTGTCTTTGTGTGTTGTATGTTTGGCGTCTTTTGTGTAGCGTGTTGTGTTCGTGGTTGGGAATGTTATGTGGTCTGTGAATAGTTTTCTGTTTCATGTTTCATGTGTGATGTGACCGCACGTGCGTTGCGTGATGTACCACGTACTGTTCTCAGTT